>NW_026848998.1:600000-879243 GCF_030867785.1 Colletotrichum acutatum | reverse complement strand
CAAAACGGTAAAGTTGCAGAAATTTCTCGGAGCTCGTCAAACTCGTCTGTCAACGCAACAATCTTGGCGGCCGTGGCCGACTACTTCATGTTAGAACGTGATCCATAAGCGATAGCTGAAGTCTCCGGGAAGTCGGTCCGGTCTTTTTCAGCCGCAATACTTGGCTAGCGAGAGAGTAGACCTTCATATGGAAATGGTTCCATGGAAGTTGGGAAGCGATGTTGATTGTTGTCAGACATGTAGATTGGACGAACCCTGCCTGACCAACGACAACCGGGATGTTGCTTTCCAGGGAAGCGGGTAGGCACTGAGGAAGGACGGCTTGGAAAGTACTTGCCTCTAGTGATGTTCCATTCAGCATCTCACGTTCCTGCTCAGTCCAGAGGGTGGTAACAGGAACTTGCGGCGGCAGATACTTGACGTATTCTGTCCATGGCGTCGAGACTCCGCCCTTCAAAGACGTCTTAGGCCTATCAGGAAGTACTTTCTGCGTGAGAAGAAAGAGGCATATGTCATGTCGAGTTGACTACATTGAGAAGATGGGCGATCCCTTAGCTTTTCAAGGTCCGTATCAAACTCGGGCGAACACTCTACCTTGCGGCCTGCAGCCTCGAGCAGCTGCCGAAAGTTCTTGTCAACCTTTGCATAGTTCTCAACAGCTTCAGCGGATAAAATCAGCTCGCCGGGAATCCTGAGCAATGTCGGAATGTCAAAGGTCTCTTCTTCTCGACTGAGCTCCTTGTTCGAAAGTAGACCCAACCCGCAGCCGGGGATTTCGCGGGCCTCGACGTCGACGAGGTCTACGTCATTGAACATGGCCCAGGTGGACAGAGTCTCCAGGGGAAGCTGCGTAGACGCCATGACGAGGCTATTGGCTTGCTATCAATGGAATTGAAGAGTTACTTGCGAACGGGCGGGATGTTAATCGTTGCGCTGTAGTCTCGTGGTTGGCTGGGTAAGTGGAAAGATCGAAGCTCGAGTCCGGTGAGCAAAACGTGAGGTTGCTCAAAGCGTAGGGTGGATCGCAATGCAATGCACTGCAAGCGAGTAGCGAATACAAGTGCTTGGGTTTTGGAACTGCAAGAAGCCGATGCCTCCTACCAGAAAATTATTCAGTTCTTTTTCCCATGTCGGAAATTATTGTTTGAAACGGCAAGATATCTTCTTCGGCCAAAATTTCAATAGAAGGAGCTTCATGCGCCGCATTGGTAGTTAGAAACCCAGAGAAGCCTAAAACACTGGGCCCCATCACGAAGGCGGGCGCGAACCTTGCCTACTCGTCTCATGTTCGAGTAAGAACCACCTTCTCACAGCTCTGCTTAAACTTTCCAATGGAAAAGAAACATGGGCTTTCGACTCGAACACCGCAATGTTGAAAGACGACGACGGTCACTGAATGGGTTTTGGAACTTGGAGGGTGTCAAAGTCCTATTTTTCGTAGGTGGTATATGTACTACTCAGGCAACTAGTTGGGGCATGATTAACACCTGCTAGTCATCATAGCGGAAAGGCCAGACAATCCCGCTCTAAGGTCAGTTCGCAACGGCCTAGGAGGTATGATTCCTCCATACCATTCCTGACAACTCCGAAATTATGCGTGCAGACCTAGCCGGGTTACGGCGAGATCGAGGTATCATCGATGTGAAATAGGATAAGGAAACGAAAAGCAGACCAAACTCCATGCTGAGCATTCCCGGTCCCGTTGTCGCTGTTCCCATAGCTCGTAAAGACGAGTAGTAATACAGACTTACAGCCCTCAATCGGCTGCACTGATTATCGTACTCCAGGTTACCGACCATTTGAGGCGAGATGCTCCTTGAAGAGCTCAGCGGCACGACAAGCATCCCTCCGCCGACTCTCTTCATGCATCTTGCGCATCCAGGCCGCTCCCCGCACCCACTCCTCATTTCTGCGGACATAGATTGGCAACTCATCTTCAGGGACATCGCCGAAGTCCATGTGTCTATGGTGTGACCACGGCCGTGGCCCGCCTCCCGCGACGACCAACTTATCTTCCTCTTCCTGGCGCTCTTCTGCCAGGCGCTGCTGTCGCATGCGCTTGGCTGCTTTGCCGAAGTTTGCCTTACGACCACCTCGGGCTTTGATTTCCTCCATCTTCGACGTGTACCACTGGTCGCTGCGATTATGCGGCCAATGAATGCGAGGGTCAAGCTTCATATGAAAGTGGCCGTCATCTGCACCAGGTGGCGAGGCTCCTTTTGAGGTCTCGATTGGCGCAGCCAGAGTATACACCCCCAGAGGAGGTCTCGTGGCGTCAGGCTGGCTATATATCATGGCGTCGAACTTGGTGAATTCAAAGTCGGCGCAAAGCTGGAGTCGACGCTCTTCGCATGTCAATTTCTTCGTTTTGCGGGAGAAACCGGGCTTCGGATTCTGCTGGTTGCGATTCTGCTGATCGGCCCTCCCTAGTGTCGAGCCTTGTCGAAGTGTGCCATTCGGCAAAAGGACGTGATTATGACTCTGCCCGTTGACAAGGTTTGGCTGCCGTATTCTCCCACTTCTCTCTCGTCTACCATCTTCGTTCTCGTCAGAGGAAGAGCTGAGCACAATAGGCCTAAATACCGCACCCAGGCGAGTGGTATCCTCATTTCTCAAAGAACGTGAACGAGACGCGTCGAGGTTGGCGCCAGGAAGTCCGAAAGAAGATGTGGATTGTGAAACATTCAAAGTCGCTCCAAGGTAAGTGGACGAATGGGGATGTCCAATCACTACCTTTGCTTGCTCTGGAGCTCTATCATCAATCTCGTTATCATCATCATCAGAGGAGGTGAATGACGACGATGACTCGGATGTGGTGTCGGTACTGTCAAGCCTTCTCCGCTTGCCGGTCGAAGACGTGAATCTGCTCGTTGAAGCTGATCGTGATACTGATGGCGCCGATTTCACATGCATTGGCGGCAGACTCTTAGTACTGACGTGAGGCAGCGATTCGAAGCTTCTATTCCCAGATAGCGTAGATATCGATGGTGCAATGGAAGCCCTTCCTGCAAGTTGACCTCTGTAGCTTTCAGCATCCGGTCGGGCGCTCGAATCGCGAGTGGCATGCAACGCGTTCTTAGTGCCTGGCATCATCGCGGACTCTTGAGATGCTCGAGAGCTTTGGCCTGCAAAAGCCCTTGCCGGATTGTAGCCCCATGTCTTCTTTCCCCTGGGTTGCACCTGTTCGACGGTTGCAGACGCCTGCAATGCGCGCTGGTTTGTGTCGGTACTGCCAGAGGGTCGCTTCGTCTGGTCTTGCGATGGCGAGTGGACTGGGTTAAGAAGTGGTCGAAAAGGATTGAACGTGCCAGAAGGGAGTGATTCATGGTTGATCGATGAGCCAGACTCGGGAGTGTGAGTTTGCGCAGAAGGAGTGTGGAATCTCAAATGAGTCTCTTCTTCCATGCGCTTCCTGGGAGGAGCTTTTGTCCCAGCTGTCTTTCTGGCTGTCGTTGCCAGTTTTCCCACAAGATCTGACGGCAGATTCGTCCTTCTGACCATGTCATGGGCGCTCCGAGAAGCGTATGCTGGTTCATCTCGAAAATCCCTGCTTCGAGAATAGGACTGGCTGCTTCTCAACTGGTCGTCATTTCTAGCTCGCCCTATACTCTGCGATGGGTTCTGCACCACTGAGGACCTTGGGGGCCCGCCGGCGGCAAGATGCGCAGCATTGACTCGAGGATTTCTCCTTTCTGCTTGATGGCGTAGGCAAAGAGTCCCATGAAGAGCACTGGAATCGCACCCGTCTTCGGCACACCGCTTTGTAGACTGCTGACCAAAGGACTCCATCTCCTAACGGCCTGGTTCTTCATGAAGATGTCTCGATTCTATCAACTTGCTGAGATGGTTTTCCACGGACGCAGGATCGGGGTTCGTAGATCTCAAAAGCCTTCTTGCCTAGCCAGACCTGCTCTGAAGGACAAAAGGCTGTTGCCCAAGTGCTGGAGGCAGCGAAGATACGTTGACGAGATTGGATGTTTGAGTCTCTCGGGAAAACGTTGGCAAAGTTGAGCTGAGTAATGCGTCCCAATTCAAATTCAGAACAACGTGTCGAGCAAGAAGTACACAGCGAGGATGGGTTCCTTTGTCTTCATGGTCTGGTACTTGGGAGATTAGGTGGCCAGAGGTGCATGACAGGGGGGTTCTACTGAAGTAAGGTTAGCTTAAAGTTCAACCTGACGTTAGACGGGACCCGGAAGGTCCTGCAAAACGAGTTGGAGCCAAATGATGACAGTTGTGGAAATAAAGTGTGCGCTCAGGTCTTTTCAGTCATTTTGGTCTTCATTTTGGGGACCACAGCGGGTTTGTAGTCTCATCTTGAACCATTTGCCTTGTCTGCCTGAGCCTTTGGTCCTACTCCGTTTGGGTAACTAGTAGTAGAACTCCAAAATGAGGTCATGTTCATGTCGTTTCTCAATCCCAGATTGGTATACTGCATTGTTTGAGCAGCTCCATGTGTCGCGTATGCTTTTCGCTTGGCGAAAGCCTTGCGAGGATGAGGACGTGGCTCATTCATCCAGAACGGCCATTGAATGGTAACAAGATGAGACAACAGACCCAGAAGAATCCTTTTCGATCGGACCTTTTACCAGTAGTCATCACTGCGCGTAAGAAAAGTGTATTTGGGGTTGGGGAATGAAATCGAGGGCTTAGAGAAGCAAAATCGCACTTACCCGTTGGAGAACCGCCTGCTCCCTCAGAGTCGCGCCTTCGGCCGCCAGCGCACGACACTTTGGCATGGATGAAGAAGAGAAATAGCTTTGGGACCGGGCTGAAGGTAAGTAAGTGTGAATGAGTCCTGTTGAGCGCAGAGTTGTGAACAAGTCTCTCTTCGTAGCGGCGCGAATGCTCAAGGTAGACCTAGCTAAGTAGGTTTTGTCGAGTCGCAAGGCTGGTCGGGTTGCTGAGGCTCTCGCCTCGCGTTGCGTTCAGTGGAGGTTGATGAAGGTTGCTTGCTTGAATTCACTGGAGGACCTCGGGGTAATCCTTGCCTAGCTTCGTTAACAGACGGAACGACCTAGACGGGGCACCATCGATTTGCATCCGGGCCCACCCAAAACGTCGGCGAACGGATCATTTGTCACCCGTATCACCCCTCCATCCAAAATAGCCTAGCGCGGGGATCTTCAGGCATGAGCTGCTGCTAATGGTCCCCTGTTCCAGTGGTCCATGGTCCACTATCTTGTCGCCAAGTTGCCCGAAGCTCCCTGCCTACCTCAGCACTTCCAGCGCGTGCGTTGCCCCTTCCGCCAAATCTACAATTTCAAGGCCAGCAGCAGTTGCTGATTGACCAGATCTTGACCTCCCGTCCTGAATACGTCCCCGGATTTGGCGCAACAAGATGAATTTCCTCAAGTCAGCAGTGGCCTCTGCCATTGCACAGGGGCCACCATTCCCTTATAGCTTTGGCGACAAGGTGGATATCGACGAGTCCATTTGGACATTGAGTAACGGTACCAAGCGAGTATGTCTAGCTACCCGACGAGGCAATCGACAGCTCACCATCTAACGCCCCTTGACAGGAAGACGGTTCCAACTGTAGTATTTTCTCCTTCGATGTTGCCGCCAACAAGTCCCGACTACCCCTGGCGAAGAACGCACTGCGAAAGCTGAGGACCCTACGGCACCCAGGCGTCATCAAGGTGCTGGATACCGTAGAGGTAAAGGCGGCCCCTGACTACCTTACACGGGGCTTTGTCTCACAAGTCTATGCAGACCGATACATACATTTACATTGCGACCGAGCGAGTGGTGCCTCTTCGATGGCATGTGAAGAGAAAGAGCCTCACGCCAGAAACGATAAAATGGGGACTCAGCAGCGTTGCGGTATGTTGGGATGATAACCTGGTTGCGTAGGTACACTAACGATTCCTCAGCGCACCATCAAATTCATCAATGATGAGGCTTCATCAATACACGGCAACCTAAGGGTTGGCTCTGTGTACACATCTGAGAGCGGGGAGTGGAAGATGAGCGGGTTTGAGGTTCTGAGCAACGTGAAAGACGACGAAGCAGTGATCTACGTAGGTATTACTCCTTATTCTTGGAGAATGTCCTTACTGACTTCGAGGTCTAGACATACGGCAGCTTGGTCCCAGATTCAGGGCGATATGCGCCGCCTGAGCTTGCTCGTGGTGGCTGGGATGCTATCAAGAAGAGCCCGCATTCCGCAGTGGACTCGTTTGGTTTTGGATGTATGATATTTGAGGTCTTCAACGGCGACTTCATGGGCTCTGATCAAGCCGGTCAGACGAAGAGCATTCCTCCGACCATGCAACAAAGTTACAAGCGTCTCGTCAACCCAAACCCGAAGGCGCGTGTAAGCGTTGGCCATTTCCTCGAACAAGGACAACGGAGCGGATCTTTCTTCGACAGCCCCTTAATTAAACTGACGGAAGGAATCGAGAATCTCGGTGTGAAGACTGAGAGTGAGAGAGAGGCATTCCTCGAGTAGGTCCTTTGATGTCGAGGACTTCGAGCATGTAACTGACCTACACAGTGATCTCGATCAACTGACGGACGATTTCCCCGAAGACTTTTTCAAGATGAAGATTCTCCCGGAGCTCATCAAGTCAGTTGAGTTTGGTGGTGGCGGCCCCAAGGCCTTCAGCGTTGTAATGAAAATTGCAACCAAGCTTTCAAACGAGGATTTTGACTCAAAGATCACACCCGTCGTAATCCGGCTATTCGCAAACCCCGATCGAGCGATTCGTGTCTGCCTTCTCGATAGCCTGCCTTTGATGATCGATCGGTTAACACAAAAAGTGGTCAACGATAAGATCTTCCCACAGCTCGTAACTGGCTTCACAGACGTGGCGCCAGTTGTCCGAGAGCAGACTTTGAAGTCGGTTTTGGTCATTATTGGGAAGTTGTCTGATCGTACCATCAACGGCGAGCTGCTCAAGTACCTCGCCAAGGCGGCAAACGATGAACAGCCAGGCATCCGAACAAACACCACAATTTGTCTGGGAAAGATTGCCAAAAACCTTGGAACATCTTCGAGAGCCAAGGTGCTCATCGCCGCCTTCACCAGGTCCCTGCGTGATCCGTTTGTGCATGCTCGAAATGCCTCGCTGATGGCTCTCGGCGTCACAGGGGATTGCTTCTCCGACGAGGATGTGGCTTTGAGGATAATGCCCGCGGTCTGCCCCTTGCTGATTGACAAGGAGAAGGTGATCCGCGACCAGGCGAGCAAGACGATGGACGTTTACCTGAAGCAAGTCAGGAAGGCCGCCTCCAACATGCCAGAAACCGCTCTGCCTCCTCAGGCTGCAGAAGGCGCCGGCGGACCTCGGATGAGCACTCCTCAGCCCAACGAGGCCTCGGCAGCGTCCTGGGCCGGGTGGGCCATCTCCTCTTTCACCAATAAGATTTCGACTGCGAACGGTGAGATGCAAACCTCCAACGGCTCAGGCGCTGTATCTCCCAAGCCGTCCCCATCGCCAGGCCCCGACGCGAAGAGGACCACCACCTCCTCGGCCTCAGCTCTGCATCGCCAGGCGGTCAAGTCTCCCCCGCCAATGTCGCGGACGCCGTCGTCGGTCGTAGCGGATGCCTTCGACCCGGAACCTGCAGACGACGGCGGAGACGCTTGGGGCGATCTGGGAGACGATGACGGTTGGGGAGAGCCAAGCGCAAACAGCAGCTCGTCGGCGAAGAAGGCAACTACGGCCAGCGCAACTCCATTTGACGACGGTGCAGAGCCAGATTTTGCCGGCTGGCTGGCGGCGCAATCCCAGAAGAAGACCGGGGGAAGCAAGCCGCTGCCAAAGGGCCTCTCAAAGTCGTCAACAACAGCAGCGAAGAAGCCTCTAGTGTCGAGGCCGGCCGCTAAGCCTGTGGTAGCAAAGAAGATTGACATGAAGCCGAAGGACGACGATGACGATGAAGGCTGGGGAGACGGGTGGTAGGTGGTAAGCGCGGCAAGACGAGACAAAGTTTACAGCATTTACGGCGTTGAGGGTTGCGGAATACCACGATGTTGCAAGTAATGTTCATGTAGCAGTAAAGCCTGCCAATTGAGAATTTGTAATGCAGACGGCCGCAGCCTCATCTGTGAATGCGATACAAAGGACTGTCCCGGACGCCCCGCCAACCCAATCCCCAAAAATCATAATGAAGAAAAGTTACAAGCCATGATTGAAGAAAAAAGCCTTTTGTAGACCAATGAACCAACCAACGCAGACGTGCCCTCCCTAGTAAACCCTCCCAAAATCGTTATCTAGCGGACTCGGAGTAGTCGTTGAGGGCGACACAGACGGCGCCTCTGTGGTGGCCATTGTACTGGCGGATGATCTGCTGGCTATGAAGCTCCCAGAGCCGGGCATAGTGGTCGGAACAGGCCGTCACCAAGTAGGCAGAATCGGCGCTGAACGCGCAGTCCCAAACCCAGCGCTGGTGGCCCGTGAGGGTGGCCTCGAGCGGGAACGGCTTAGGCTCCTGGTCGGGGGCAGGCTCAAGGTCCTTGACCTCCCAGATGCGGGCGGTGTGGTCGGCGCTGCAGGTCGCGAGCTTCTTGACATCGGGCGAGAGGAGAATGCGCGTGATGTACTCCTTGTGCGCATTGAAGTGGGTGACCGGAAGGAGCTGGGTTCGGTCGTAGGCCTGCAGCAGCTGCCACACGAATACGTTGCCCTATTTGCTTGTCAGTTCCGGTGTCGCATTTCGTGTCTATTGGCAATCGGGAGGAGCTTACGCCATTGTTCGCAGCGCAAAGCAGGGAGCCGTCGCTGGCGACCGTCACGCTCGAGACCGAGACGTCCTCCTCGGGAATCAACTGGTGGGAGCAGTTGTTCTCAGCAAGGTCCCAGACACGGACGCTGCCCTGGCGATCGCAACTGATGATTTCGCCCTGGTTAGGATGGATCACGACGTCGTTGGCAGGACAGCCGTGGTTGTAGGAGCGCTGGACCTGGCCACTGCGTGTCTCCCAAATCTTGACGGTGCCATCCTCAGAACTGGTTACCATCCACTTGCCTTCGCAGTGGAAGGCGACGCCGGTGATGTTGCCAGTGTGGCCCTCGAAGGTAAGCAGCGGGTTCGGGTTCGTCGACTTGATATCGTAGAGTTTGACTGTGTGGTGGCCTGCGGCGGCAAGGAAGCGCTTGTCGGGGGAGATACAGAGGCGGTTGACCTGGGAGTCTGGGTGCTGGATCGTACGGGAACAAATGCCCGAGAGGGCCTCCCAGAACCTGCATTCGGAGAATGATTGTCAGTCAAGGATACCCAATTATTCGGCGGTCGGGATCGAGCCTCCAGTAGTTTCGTACCTGATTGTATGGTCGTAACCCGCTTGGACAAGGTTAGCGACCGATTCCAATGCCTTTGTCGACCGGGAGAAAGAGGTAAAGATTCCCCAAGGCTCAAGAGAACTTACCTGTGCAGAGAATCACAGACATGGTGACTGTGACGAAGCCTTTGGCCTCAGTTATCGCATGTTATGATGTATGTGTGCAAGGAAGATGTTGGTCGAGTATTGAGGAAGGCGCATCCAAAAATCGGGAGGTGTATTTGCGCGCAGGGTCGCCAGTAGAAGGATGCAGCCCCTCCACGATGTAGTCGGCTGGGTTGGACTCTCGACTGGAGCTTCGGCTCACATTCCTAACAATGCGGCCCCACTACAGGTCCGGGGACACCTGGGGTCTCACCGAGGTGTGGCTGGTATCGGGATTACTTCGGAATTTGGCACCCAGACTATCTATCACTCACCACCACATAGGAGCAGGCAGGCCTTTGAATAAATGAATACCCAGCTTCATTATTTTTGCGGTTCAGATTCAAGAGGCAAACTAACTGCCTTCCGACATGGATTTTATAAGCGCATGCCCTTCCTTCAGTTGAAGATTGAGCACTTCTTATTTGACATCTTCTACTGGCCACCACTGTTGTCACTCATTTCTCTATTCTAAATCTCCTAATCTTTTCGAGTGTGACTCCGTCTCTATCGCACGCCTTCCTAAAGAACGCACTGCTATTCCACACATCCATGAGGTCTCCATAAGCCTGTATCCTGCCCTGGTCAAGGACGAGCACTCGATCAAAAAGCATAGCAGCCTCCATGCGATGCGTGACCGCTATCATTGTACTGCCCTTCAGTGTCTCTTTTACCATCTTCGTAATTTCAACATCCGCCTGGACGCTAAATCCTCCCAGAGTCTCGTCCAGCACACATATCCGTGGTTTCTGGAGTATCATGGACGCCAAGGCAATCAGTTGTGCCCTCCCTGTTCCTTGAGCGACCTGCTCGTCAATAAGCTCGTCGAGTACGAGAGGTGCTTGACTGTGCAGCCCGGCCACCCTGTCCAAGTCCGACAGTAGACGAATGATTTCGTCACGAGAATGGCTGGTTTTTGGATCGACAGCCTCTCGGACAGTGCTATTGGGGAATGAGGCGGCATCGTGAGGGACTGCAACGAGATGGGACCGCAGGACATGTAACGGAATGTCCACCATTGGTATGCCATCCAGGGTGACAGTGCCCATCGTGGGATCGAGTAGGCGGAGTAGTAGGGCGACAAGAGTTGATTTACCTCCACCTGTAGGCCCTACAACCGCAACATGCGTATTGCCTGGGATGGTGAATGACATTTGTTGCAGAGCAGAGGATGTCTCCTGGGAATGTTCTTGACGGTGAGAGACACTCACGTTCCGAACAACTATCTCCCCGAGGTTCGGCCACGATTGCTCGAGAGAAAAACGGTACCCCAAGGCACGCTCCGTCGCGCCCTCACGAGGCATACTGGTTGCATAGGCTGCCAGACGGTCAACTGCGACCATTGACTGAAGGGCGCTCGTAGAGAACCTCATGCCTTGTCGCAGGGATGCCGGGAGCACCAACGCTTGACTCATTATCAGGCCAATGATGGATGGAGATAATGAACCTGAGGCAGACACTACAAGTAGACCCGTGAGCCCAATAGTACTGGCCACGATAGCATCAAGTCTCACTTCAAGCCAGCGTAGGTTTGCGGCGGCCAGCAAGCGGATACTGCTCCAAGCGTTCAGCCTTTTGACTAGAAGAGACCGAGCCGATGTTTCGGTCTTGTAAACGGAGATGCAGCTAGCGCCGTCCACGCTCTCGCTGAATGCAGCGTTCACACGGGACCGTAACTCAGCTTCGCGAGATCGAGCTGTCTTCAAACGAGGAGCGTAACGGCGCATCATGATGACGACGGCGGCTAGGCCTGGTACCACAACAAGGACAAGCTGAAGGAATTATCGTGAGCACAAATCTTTCGTGAGCATGTGAAAGGTACATACATTGATCTGCATTGCCAACATCAGGGCAACTCCACCCAACAGGCGCGCCAAGTGGAGGGTGGCATTGCGCGTTGCCTCGATCAGCTCTCTATCGGTCGTATCTACATCTTTGGAGAGGCGATCCATGATGCTTCCCAAGGAATGGCTTTGGAAAAACCTCATGGGTGCCCTGACGACACGTCTCACTGATCGCTCCCATAAGCTATGGCTCGCTTGCAACATCTTTCCGGTGATGTTCAGACACAGCACATACGCCAGTATCGCCTCTCCAAATCCTAGCATAGCGAAGATTGCTACTGACGCGAGACCCGACAGCCCCAACCGATTAGAAGTCCACAGTGAAAGCCAAAGCACTAGGCCGGCGGCGGTCACTTGCCAGCAAAAGACAATGCCTGCTGCTGTGGACGTTGCTCTTGGGCCACCCACGAGTTCCAGGTACCAGTCGAAGGACTTTCGCACTCTGGCGTCTGTTTGTGGTGCTATTACAACAGAGGCACGTGTAGTAGTCGGGCCTGCTACTTGTACTGCACCCGCATGCGATGAGGGCTGTTCTGGTAGCGGTTGCGTCGTCTTGGTCTGAGGAGGCTCGTCTGTTCCGATGGATGGTAAGTGCTGTTCAAGTCTATCCAGAGACCTCAGCTCGCTGGCACGTCCATTGTCCAGCCACAGCACCCGGTCACATCGGCGGGCCACCCAAGCCTGATTTGTTGCGATGAGGCGCGTTTTGTTCTCCAACAAGCTGCAAATGCCGCCTTCGAACGCTGCCTTTCCGGTTGCAGGATCGAGATTACGGAGACAATCGTCAATGAGGACAATGTCAGCATCCGAATACATGGCTCGGGCCAGATTGACACGTTGAGCTTGGCCGCTTGAGAGACCTTGACCACCAGAGCCAATAATTGTGAGATCCCTGCGAGGCATTCTGTCGATATCGCCCAGGAGAGCCGAAGCGCCGACCACTTTCCAATATCTGACCTCGTCGAATATTTGGTCGAAGAGGATATTGCTGCGGATCGTTCCTCTCCTTAGCCATGGTATCTGACCAGCCATGGCCACCTTTGACCCGATGCCCAGTTCTAGCCCGCCAGAATCGAGGCACATTTGACCTGCGACTGCACATAGGAGAGATGATTTACCAGACCCCGGCGCGCCACAGATAGCTATTAGCTCACCTTTCGCAACCTGAATATTGGTGTCAAAAGACAGTACGAAATCGCCATCTTCAGATGTAGCTGGCCAGCAAGCCACTGTGTCCTGAGCTACGTCAACTGCCCAGTCTTCGGACTTCGCCATCGTTTCCCCAGGCTCTTCCGTCTCTAACCACTGCTCAATTGCGCGGCACCCCACCAGTAAATCCTGCAACTGCACTGCAGCCTGCGCTGCGCGGTTTACATGTGGTTTGAGCGCTAAGAACAGAGCAAAGGACGAGAACGCCTTTGCCGGGTCGAGTACGCCCTCGTGAAGCGTGCCATAAAGGACGAGACTCGCCATTGAGGCCAATGTCGGCAATAGAGCGCACGCCGCTTCGAGCACGGCGCGGTTATGCCATAATCGGCTTGCCGTCACCATCTCCACCACCCTCATCCCGCACAGCTTGTTTAAGACCATGGTCTGGGAAGCCCACCCTGCGAATTTGATCCCGCGGATGCCTTGGACCACTTGCTGTGTGCAGGCTGCTCGTCGTCTGCAGAGTCCGCTGAGAGCCTTTTGCTCGCCCCAGATGCGGAGAGCGACGCTGGTGAAGACGGGAAGGCCTAGGAGCAAGACCACCATGCCACCTAGCGATGAAGTGTCTACATTCGCGGCCAACATGGGGATCGCGAGAACAAAGCTAGCCGGTACAGTCCAGATAGCATTGATACCGCTGATGCAATCCTCTATGCGCGATACTTCCACGGATGCGAGATTGAAGACGGCGCCGGAGTTCCAGATTTGTTGTTTTGCCCTTCTCTTTGATTCTTGGCCTCTTTGAGATGAGACGATTGCGGCCGAAGAGGGCGGTGCCAAGAAGGCCTTGTTCATGATGATGTACGTAAGGGCAGCCTTTGCCTGGGCTCCAACACCTTCGAGTCTGTATCGCGAGGTGTTGATGAGGATGCCAGCAGCCATCTGTGTGAGAGCCATGGCTGCGACAAGAGCGTAACTATGGGCCATCCGGGCGTCGTGGCTCTCCCGCCCATCTTGCAAAGTTCCGTCCGCTGTTGAGACTTTGGCGTCTTTGGTAGGTTCTGGTAAGGCTACGAGAAGCCAGCGCAAGATGATGGGCGGGAGGGCGGCTGTCAGCATAGCAGCCAGCTCGATAAAGCCTCCTAATAGAAGCCCACCGCGGAGACATTTTAGAAGGCTGATGGCGAGCCGACGACCTTGAGCTTGGGGATGCGTTGGGGTGTCGTAGAAACATCGAGAGAGCCCACGGGCAAGGGGCTCTGCTTTCTTCCAGTCCGACAGCACGCCCTTGAAAGCAGTGTTGAATTCTACGGGGCCCTCATCTGCATCGTCAAATTCACTGATATCTTCTCCATCTAGCTTCTTGGTACCAGGAGGCGGAGGCGGCGCCCAAGAGAATAGCATCAGGCTAATCACCCAGCAGAGACTGGACCACATTGTGAATCGAGGCATATGCATCCTGCCGGAGAGTTCGAGCTCAATACGGCCCAGCTACTCATTCATTGATCTGAAGCATAAGAGTAAAGGAGATCCACAGGTAATGTTCAGCGGAAACGTGACGAGATTTGCTCACGGTTTCTCCTCAGACAGGAGCCCCAAAGATCTGAAACTTTGGTCTGGCGACAATTACTCAATCTGGAGAGACCAAAGTGTCGATAGCGTCGGGCTCGGGTCTAGCATTCACTGCGAGGTCAATGTAGGCGCGAGCCGGGGTGGCATCAACCGAGCAAACTATGTATACGATAGTTGTGACTGGGGCTGACAGTAATATAAAATACTTTGTTAGTCCATTGATATCCCACCGGTCGGCCCGGCGGCATCTAAGTGACAAGAACTTTATTTGAAAGCTCCACTGACAGGCGAGTGTACCTGTGCAGGAAAGCTGAAGCATCGACTGGTCTGTCGAAATCGATGTTCATTCCTTGTTCCTGGGTCAGGGTTCAATAAGACTTCTGTGTTCTGCATCATGACCTCTGGTCATGTCAGGAGTGGTTTTCATGAATTAATATAGAACATTACGGATCGTAATATGCTCATACTCAGATTGAGTCACGTAACGGGCAATTGATATTCAAGCGAGATTCGGAGAAATAGTTATCCAAAGCCAAGGGTGAACGGCCTTTGATTATTAGGTATCCGTTAAAGCCATGGTCACGCGGAACTTTCCATCTCAGTGGATGCCCAACTTTACAATGACGCAGTTACTGTGAATGGTCATGTTACAATAGTACAATGGCAGTTTCGTCTAGATCTCGCTGATCATCAGGTATCTTGATCAGCTCTCGCACCCTTTTCGTCGCCCCATCCTCAGTTGTAGAGGGCTTCTCCTGAAATCAATCTTTGACACCAGTGCTGTGATTTCACAGGAATTGTACTTGGAATGCCAATTTGATGGGTTCAACAGGCCAATCTTGTAGCTATGGCGAGGTTACGGTTGTGGCACACGCTTGCCATACTTGTCCACAGGAATGTTCTCAGACCTGACCTTCTTGATAACACCCTTGATGGCGTCCCAGTCACGGCACGTATGCATTTCGTGCTGACCGACCAACTTCGGTACAAAGTCATCATGACCTGGGTAGTGAATGAATTCAAATCGTTCCATGTTCATATTTCCAGCACACATGGTGGCCTGGGTGTATCTCGTCAGCATGAGGTCGTCTTGTGGGCCGTTGAGACTTTTCTCAAGTTATCAGCAATTATCTTACCTGACGAAGACTTTCGAGGCAGTGCTCAATGTGTTGGCGAGTGCAGACATCGTAGCCGCCGTCCAAGTCCAAAGCCAGCTTCATGTAAGTGGTGCGGAAGCAAACCTGTTCACAAGCATATCAGCTATGACAGCACGTCATATCAAGGGCCATCTTCTAGAGTGTAATAATACCAAGCAATGTAGCTGATGGAAAACATTCCAGGCCACGGGCTGTAGACCTTCGGGTTGGAGAGCGTCTTTGTGGAAGTAGTCCGGGAGGCCATATTTGGACGGGTCATTCAGCGCAACGAAAGGCTTGCCAACTTCATTTCATACGGTCAGTCTTGGCCCGTAACATGATAATGAGCATGAATGACGCCGCGCTCCAGAGTTGAATGTTGAGTGGGCGGCATCGAATGGGACTTACATGAGATCAGATCGAGCCATTTCTGGTTCGCCCCCGGGGCTGTGAAGTTGTAAGAAGAGTCGTGCTCAAACTTCTTTCGGACAAGTGGCACTGCGTCACTTGGGTCAGCTTCTTGCTATGGAAGCAGTATACATATCACATACCGTCGGTGATGAAAGGTGCCTCATCAATAGTGGCCATGCCAAGCCCGGTAGCAGAATCGACTTTCTTCGGCTCAGTGGCACACGAGGTCTGCCTTGAACCCAAACTGAAGCCGTAGGTGCCCAAGAAAAAGCCAATAGCAACAGAAACAATGCAGCACAAGAAGGTCGATACCATCAGCATGCGATAAGCAGAGTGCGTGAAGCGGTCAGGCGAGGGCGGCATTCTCGAGCTTCCTTCGCCTTCGGACCCCTCTTCGCTCTGGTGCACCTCCGAGTATTCTGTCTTGGTATTGTTGAAAACCATGTCTGTTAACTGGCCGTCTTGATTGACGAAACCTCAAGACTGAAAAGAGACGGAGAGAATTCTGACGAAGTCAGCCACAAGATCGGATTCAAGTGCCATATATGCAACCCATCGCTCTCATTCTGACACTTGGGGCAGATCAACCCCAGCCGGCCGGCGGAGTCGGACTGTCGACTTTCTAATAGAGTTCTGTTTCACAACGCTTCGTCTACAAATCTCAGAAACCTGCATTATCGTGTAGTGTGCTACGCGAGGTGTTCGCTAGCTCTCTTCTCCCCCCTGTCCCTGGTCCTAGAAGTCGGACATGCTGACACTGCTGAGTAGCATGGATCACCAGTCCAGTCATGTTGTTTGCATAGATATAAGATTGGTTGGACAACTTTCTAAAGTTAATGAAGCCGTTGTAGCGACTGACGAGTCATTTCAGACGAACAGCAGTACTTCGTACCGTAGGCGCGGGTCCGACTGTACGGGTCCGACCCTAGTTTAACTTTTCTTAACTCAATAACTTCCATGGATGATCAAGGATACGAGACCGAGCCAGGGTATCCGAACTTTCGTGTTGCACGCGCTCAACGACGGAGTCAAGCTGGCCGAAGCCGAGATACAACAGAACGGGATCAATCAAGATACACCGCCGCTTCATCACGGAAAACATTTACTCTTGACGAAATGACCGAGATCTAAGCACACCCTCCTGGCGTGGCAATGGCGAATAGACTGAGGAAAACACAGCTGACTGAAGTTGTCCACGATATGTGTACTTTGCGACTTTCTACAGCTTCCTTAACCAATGCCCAAAAATGCTTTGCGACATTGACTACTCTCAGAGTTGACCGAATCACCTGCAGCTGTGCCTGTGTACTTACCAAGCCATGTGCTCAACACCTCATGCGATTCTCTACTTCGGGGATCAGTCTCTGGGTGTCGACACTTACAGCGAATTGCTGAGGTGCCTGCGCAGGAGAGCCATACTTTCCTCGACACATCTGCACAGGTTCTCAACGCAGTGGCTGAATGATGTGACGGGCGAGCAACATAATGTGCTCGACTGGGCAGAAATGGTCGCTTCCAATGATGCCTGCCGGGCAGATCCGATGTCATCTGCTCTTGTGCCCTGTATATCACAGTTTGGCTCAATGATCTGGTCAGTTGTACTTATGTTCTGAAAGAACAAAGCTTATCCTAATTTCAAGTACTGATGGATGAGGGTTTTCCCCGATGATATGTAGGAAGTGTCAACAAGACCCAAGCATACTTCATGACACTCGTCCCAAGATACTAGTGGGTGAATGTATCGGGCTCATCCTCGCATGCAGTGTTGCGGCGGCAAGAGATACGAGACACCTCGTCGATCTTGCCCTGGAGACATTGAGAATAGTGAAGCGTGTAACTGAATTTGCTACTCAACGCTCTCGGGAGTTGGAAGATCATCCCGGTTCAGTCTGGGCTGTTGCGGTTCGGCTACCAAGACACGACTGCATCGCCGCCATGGCGCATTGCCCTGACTATGAAGTAAGAGAACAGGAGTAGCTTTCCAAATCATCTCAACCCCATCGCCGTGACAAGCATTGGTGAGGATCACGAAAAGCTAACAAAGTGCGCCTTTAGAAGGTTCCGGCTCACAAGAGAGCGTATGTGAGCTTTGAGCTGGAAGAGTGGTCTGTCATCTCAGGCCCACCACCAACACTAAGTCAACTACGTCTAAAGACTTTCTGCAATACGCCAACGAAGGACCTGCCAATATTTGCTGCATATCATGCAGAACACCTTCGTGAACCAAAGTAAGGATACGCGGCTCATCTCCTAAAGTGACTACGATGTAAGAGGGGACATTTTACTAAACATCAAATCGATCTAGATATGATGATATTTTAGGAGACTCTCCGCTCCTTGACTTGCCTATCCGAGCTATTTTCACTGTTCTCTCATCTAGCACTGGAGAAGTCTTTGAAGGCAGCTCATTGCGGGCCATATTGCCGCAGGCACTCCGCGACATTCTACAGCGGCCTTCTTGTCCATCACAAGTGGCGAAACAGATTGCATATCAACTTGAGTCAGCCAAATCTCTTGCAGATTTGTACACTTTTAGTCCAGCATCTCAATGGAGTGCGTTTGCCCGTCGCTTAAAGAGTACAGGGGTTGGCCTTGGTGCCATCTTTAGTCCCGCCCTTCGCCAACACAAACGGAAAGGCGACAGCACCAGTGAATACACCCACGGTGGCAGCAACAGCGAAGACGACGAGAGCAACGAAGAGGAAAATGACAAACTCATAGCAATCACCGGCTACTCTGGCCGGTTTCCAGAGGCTGAAAGCGTGAGCGAGCTGTGGGATGTGCTTTGCGATGGCCGTGATACCTCGAGCCAAGTAAGTCGGGTCATCGCTAATACTTGTATCGGCCGTTTGCTGATTGATTATCTAGATGTCACGTGAAAGAGTCTCTGATAGCCATAGTGGCATCTTGCCCACTGGATGCTTCATCGAACACGCCGGTCACTTTGACAGAAAGTTCTTCAACATGTCGGGTAGAGCAGCTTTGCAGACAGACCCATCACAGCGGCTTTTGCTACTCACGACGCAGGAGGCCTTGGACATGTCCGGCTACAACAAAGATATGCATACAAGGCACGTGGGCACGTTTGTTGGACAGGCTACTGATGACTGGCGCGAACATAACATGGCGCAGGACGATCCATACTACGTGACAGGAGGTCTGCGCGCCTTCGGCCCCGGCCGTCTGAATCACTTCTTTGGATGGGATGGTCCATCAGTCTCAGTGGACACGGCTTGCTCCTCCAGTGCCATGGCTCTAGATTTAGCTGTGCAGTCGCTTCGAGGACGTAAGTGCGATATGGCCATTGCTGGTGGGGCCAGCATCATCTCGGGTTATGGTGATGCCGGTATGTACGCGGGTCTCCGTTGCGGTGGTTTCCTGGGGGCCTCCAGCACAGCCTGTAAGACCTTCGACGCTACAGCGGACGGCTATACGCGGGCTGAGGCAGTGGCTGTCGTCGTTCTCAAGCGTCTCAGCGATGCGCGAAGAGATGGTGACATAGTCCATGGCGTCATCAGGGGCATCGTCACGAATCACTCAACGGACACTAATCCCATCACTCGCCCGTCCGCAGAAGCTCAGAAGTCCTTACTCCGTCGTGTTCTGAGCGAGTCGTTGAGGCAACCTAAAGATGTGGCCTATGTCGAGCTTCATGGATCGGGGACCCAGGCAGGTGATCTTGCAGAGATTGAAGCTGTAGCCACCGTTCTTGGAGGTCCGCGTCGTCGCCCCAGGGGCTCACCAAGCAAACCATCTAGTGAGCTACGGATCGGCAGCATCAAGGCCAATATTGGACACAGCGAGGGTGCAGCCGGTATATCAGCTCTGGTGAAAACGCTTCTCATGATTCGTCATGACCGAGTTCCTCCACATATCGGGCTCAGGACAGAGCTAAACCACAATTTCCCTCCGCTGGAAGAGCTGGAGATTGTCATCAACTCGAAGCTTGAGCCCTTAAAGCCACTCGAAAGGCCTTCTAAACAACTTCAATGCCATCCAGCCATCGTACTCAACTGCTTTGGGGCAGCTGGCGGGAACACCAGTATACTTGTGGAGGGCTCAAAGAAGCACTCAAAACCCACCAGAAAACAGCCTAAACGCAAAGAGATTCACACAACAGAGCCACAGCAACGCATCGTTGTGATTTCTGGCAAGAGCCGTTCTGCGCTTCAAGCCAACAAGATGAGGCTTATTGAATTCTTCAGGAAGGAGCCTTCTGCGGCGATTGACGATTTGTCTTATACCACCTGTGAACGAAGAAGTCACTTTTCGTACCGCTCCGCATACAGGGCTAGGAACACGACGGAGATTATCAAGCTTCTGCATATTGACACAATTGAAGCATCGCCTCAATTGCGAAATCCACCACAAGCGCCGCACATCGTGTTCGTGTTCTCTGGGCAGGGCGGAAAAGTCATTGGTTCGGCCCAGCCTTTGTACGTCAGCAACAGTGCGTTTCGGGATGCTTTACACAAGTACAGCCAACTCAGTGAGTCCCTAGGTTTTCCCGGAGTCTTGCAACACCTCATTACTTCCGATCCAGCGCAAGCTTCTCCGAGTACCGTGCTAGAGCAGGTCGCACTTATCGTATTTGAGCTTGCTCTCAGCAAGATATGGAAGAGCTGGGGCGTTGAGCCTGGGACTGTACTTGGCCATAGTCTTGGAGAGTACGCGGCGCTTCATTTGTGTGGCGTTCTCTCTGTTGCCGATGCTATCTGGCTCGTGGGCAAACGGGCGGGCTTGGTGCAAGAATCTTGCCAGGCTGATACCCACCGAATGTTGGCTGTATTGGCCGAAGAGGAACGACTCACTCCGTTCCTGGCAGAGTACGCAGTCGAGGTTTCATGCAGGAATTCACGAAGGCAGACTGTGGTTGGTGGGCCACTCGACAGTATCTTGCAGTTGCAAAGCCGTCTCAAGATACAAGGCATCAAAAGTGCCTTGGTCAAGACACCATACGCATTCCATACGAGCCAGATGGACAGGATCCTGGAGAGTCTTCTTGGCGTTGGTGAACAAGCCTCTTTTGCCAGTCGACCACATATCAACTTTGTGTCGACGGTGACAGGGTCGTTGATCGATGCTTGCCCGTCCTGGCCTGAGCATGTAGCCAAACACGCCCGCCAATCTGTATTGTTTTCCGACGCCGTCGAGTCTGCAATGACACTCAGTCCTGGTCGGAAAACTATATTCCTGACGATTTCACCAACATCGATGTGCAGAGACATGACTGCGTCAAACATCACCACCGGGCAAGAAAGCATGGCCGAGGTTCTCGAAGCTACAGGAACCGGAAGTCAGGCATGCCTTGACGCTATCACCTCCAGCATAACTAGGCTTTACAATTCTGGGGTTGACATTGACTGGAGCCGATACCATGGTTCGATGAAACAGAGCGGAAGTCTGCTAGAATTACCAGCCTACGGCTTTGACCTCAAGAACTTCTGGATTCCTCTAGCACAAAGCCGCCATCTCCCTTCATCATCACCGTCATTATCGTCATCCTCACTCTCGACACAACTGGATACACCTATGTCTGAATGTACACTCAACTTAGAAGACGGCATACACACGATCGAGAAACCAATCATTACGAATCTCCAAGAAGAGCCGCTGAGAAGTCTCATATTTGGTCATGCAATCCGCAACAAGGCCATATGCCCTGCAGGCGTGCTGGTTGACATGGCCTTCGCTGTTGTGCTAGAAAGGACCGGCAAACGGGTAGGCCCCGAGTCTATCGGGCTGAGATCACTTCACCTGATCGCGGCTATCACGATAGACACTGTCAACGATTCCATCCAGACTCTTGAAACAACATTGCAAAAAAGGACCGCGGCCCCAGAATTCGATATTACTTTCAGCGGTGTCGAGCGTCAGACTCATCACGCAACTTGCATCCTGCGAGTGATGGAAGACACCAATGGTATAAGAGGCGAGCACACGACTCGCACACTCATCCGGGCCGTCTCTCGTATGAATCTGCTGCAAAGCAACATCGCTGCCAACCACTTCAATGGGCAGATGATCTACAAGATGTGGACGTCCGTCATGCAGTATTCTTCCGAGTATCATGTTCTCCGGAACCTCACACTAGCACCTCTCGGTTATGAAGCCTGTGCGAAGCTTCAAACAACGTCAACGGCGGGGCCCGCAAACCGAGAGTACACGATCGACCCGGTCTGGTTGGACGGTGTCATGCAGGCCGCTGGCTTCACAGTGAACATGAATGTCGCTGCTGATCCCGGAGCAGTGTATGTTCTGACTGAGTGTGCTGCCATCGACTTCTGGCAGCGCCCGCGAAGCAACCATATGCACGCTTGTTACGTCCACGGAGAACCAGATGGGTCTGGCGATGTCATCATGAACGTCACAGTATTTGACGAGGAGAATGATATGTGCCCGGTGGCCGCTATTAGTGGCATGCGCTTCCACAGACTGAAGCAACGACCGGAAATCAAGATCAAAAGTGGCAAAGGCTGTGAGGATGCCACAATACGGATGAACGGGAGTGAGTCCAACAATCAGGGCATCTCAACTACGGCGAGATTGTCAGAGTCACCTCTCTCATCCACTCCAAAGAGTGTGAGACTCGATGAAAATCAGGCAGTTGTCGATGCAGGCCCGGCGAGCTTGGTTCACAAACTCATCTCAATACTGGCCAAAGAGACACATGCAGACCCTGATGAGATTGGCCAATACACCGCACTAGCCGACCTGGGTGTCGACTCCTTGGTGGCCCCTACCATATCAGATACCATTCGCGTCAAGTTAGGCGTTGAGATCCCGTTGATAGCTTTACTAGAAGCTCAAACTGTCAGCGACGTTGCCTTGCTTTGTGCGGATATCGATCCCGCAAATGTCGAACCCAGACTAGTTAAAGATGCTGCTGAGAAGTCTAGGATCACACTGGTGAGCATTGCTCGGGTATCAGACGCAATAACTTGCGCTACGAGTGCTGAACTTTCGAGTAAAGTTGCTCTCTTGCAAGGTTCCAGTCATTGCAAACACAATTTATTCCTCCTTCCCGACGCCTCCGGAAGCAGCTCCGTGTACGCAGGGCTTCCGCCGAACCTATCCCAACAGACCGACACGCGAATCTATGGCCTCGAGTCACCATTCCACGGCACGAGTACCATACCGGACCTCTCAATGGATAGGTACTGTTCACTATTCGTCGAGGCAATTCTTCGGATCCAACCAACGGGTCCGTATTTCCTCGGTGGCTGGTCGATTGGAGGGCGCCTCGCATACGAGTGTGCCAGACAGATCATAAAATTGGGACACGAAGTTTCGGGAATTCTCGTGATAGAGTCTTACGCGCACTTGACGCCCAATCTGTGCTCAGGTCCTGACGCGATCTCAGTTGAGCATCTCGAGGCAACAGGGTTCTTTGGATGGTCTGGAAGTCATGTTTCTTCAAGTATGGCTGAGTGGCAGAAGAACCACATGGTGCATCTCATCCTCATGAACAGCAACTACGACCTCCCACCCCTTTACGTGGACGAGGAGAACAGAACAGCATTACAGTTGGTCTGGTCGTCAAAGGGCGATTTTTCGCTGTTCCCAACCGAGATTCTGCAGAAGGCGCAGGAATTGAGTAACCCATCATTAAGCAACGCTGCCAGCAGTGATCACAAAACCTTGCTGAAGGAGCCACGACCGGAAAGTTCTATAGCCCGGCTCACAGAAGAGTGGCGAGAGTTGGCAGGGCCACGGGTGAAGCAGCATATTGTTGAGGGAGGGCACTTTGACATCATGATCCCCAGAGTGAATGAGGATCTAGCACACGTTATTACAGAAGCCTTGCAATGTTTCTGTGAGCCCTGGGTATAGGAAGTGAAAGGTGAGGATCTGGTTTCTTCTAGCTCGATAACTCATAGATTTAGATACATAGCTTTTGTTTACTTCACGAAAATTTGGTTTAGCAATTATTTGTTATTTTGAAGAAACACTCTGTCGTCCGTAGTTTTTGTTACTCTCTCGGTCTTCACTTCGAACGGCTTGTTCGCCGAAAGAAGTCAATAACGGAGCGAGAAAGGAGGACTAGGGGAGTAGGGGCGTGGACTACCTTCGAGACACACCCTCGTCCAGATCTCCCACCCGGAATCCTGGATGAGCAATTACGAGTCAGCTCAGTCTGTGCCGATTTGAGTTCATCCCCCTTGCTATAATGGAAACCTAGTCCGTGAGCCCCGGTACATGACAGCTGGGCTCACTTATAAAGACACATGGGTGAGAAGCAGAACCTCAATCGAGATGAGAGGCTCCCAAAAGATTCTAAGAGAACGAAAAGATGGCACACGGGAGTGTATACACGAGAGACTCGTCATTGTCTAAGATGGAACCTTTAGAAAAGCCTCGCCTCATTGACTCCGTCACCAAGACGAGAACGCGTCCCATGAAGCTGCTGTTGCTCGGACTGCCGCGGACGGCAACGGAATGTAAGTCATCCCATCAAAACACGTTCATCCCATATCTCAACATATCACCGACATCCTCAACTTCAACAACCCCGGTAGCCCATGTCATCTTACTGACATCAACCCAACAGCACTGAACAGCGCCCTCGAGCAACTCGGCTTCAAAGTCTTCTCCTTCCAAGCAATGTGGCCAACCTGGCAAGAGTCAATCCCCCTCTGGACAGAAGCCATCGAAGCAAAGTACCACGGCCGCTGCAAACCCTACGGCCGCGCGGAATTCGACAAGCTCCTGGGTGACTACGACGTCGTCAAGTGCCCGCACGCCCTCCTCTTCGCCGAGGACCTCGCCGCCGCCTACCCAGAAGCCCGCATCATCGTCTCCAAACGCGACTATGAGCCATGGCGCGCGTCCATGGAGAAAACGGTCTTCAAGCTGCGCCGCTCCCTGGTATTTCGGCTGCTGCACCCGCTCGACCCCTTCCGCGCCGCGTGGTGGCCGTTCTTGCGGCTCATCATGGACACGGCGTATGGCGGGTGGGCCGAGGCGGTACCGGGGCGTAGGCCCTATGACGAGCACCACGCCCGTGTCGAGGCCATCACGCGCGAGACGCCGGAGAGGATGCTCGTCTTCTCCGGGCCCAAGGATGGGTGGGTGCCACTGTGTGACTTCCTCGGTTTGCCGGTGCCGGAAACGCCCTATCCGTGGACGAACTCGGGTGCAGACTTTTTTGAGAAGCAGGGTCACCGCGCGGGCGAGAGGTTATTGCTGCGCAAGCTGACTGAGAGAGTGGCGGTCGTTGCAGGGGTTGGGTTAAGCGTGTATTGGTTCCTACGACGCCCGTAGATTCAAAAGTTGGAAGCTGGCTTATTCTCGTCCTCATCTTACGCGGTTACTAATTCATTCCCACTTGTCTCTTGTTACGCCGTGATTTATTCTCAGCACCCGAGTCGAGTTCCCGTCTTGGTACGTAGTACCTGAGGAGCCGACGTCTGTTGTAGCGAACCTGTGACTGAATGACCTCGGGACTCTGAATAGTCCCAAGGTCTCCCGCTGAGTTTCTTTCAAGCCAAGATGAGTCGACCCTCTCAAACGGCGAAACAGTCGTACTTGATGAATGAGCCACGCAGTAGCGCATCATTCGAAACATGAACATTTCATCGCGGTCTTCTACATCCGTGGCATGGCCATCTCGATTCCGAAATATACAGCTCACCGTAGACTCGGACCTACAGAATGCCAATGTTACGGCATCAATGCTTTTGCAGATCCAGTCGGAGTATCAGACGGAACCAAAGGAGCGGTAATACATCAGTGCCAATCAGCCGCGAGACCAACGAATCTGTACAACTCGGGACTCTCTTGGAGTGACTCTTGGAGTGGCTCTTGGAGTGGCGACTGTTGTCTCTGGGTCTTCACTCGGCCGTAGTTGCGGCTTCAGATGTGACTATCAGTGTGGCTATGCCCATGATTGGTTTACCATGGTCATCTCTTGACCATCCTATCAAAACTGCTTGTTGACTTGGCGTTGTGCCCCCTACTTGTAACAGGGTACTCAGTTAGCTCCGGTCTCCGGGATGAGTGCGTTCCTGGCATACTGTGCTCTCTCAACTGCCGCAGCTGACGCCTGGCTGACTTGGAATTTTCGCAAAACAGACGAGATACGCTCTCTGGCTACAGCCTATGAAATGACTGGTGACGAGTCTCGAAGTCGCACAAACTCGTACGCCAATCTGCCTAAGCAAAACCATGTTAGCTGGACAGAAAGACGAGCAAGCGCTAGCGACACAGTTATCAAGAGGGTTGTGCGGGCACTTTGTCTTGTGGCGCACAGTAGTGAAGAAGTGATCGGGCATGGGTATGAGATCTCTCGTAAGGCTACATTGAGAGTGACAGTGCACTACCGACGTTTCTGTGCAGTTGACAGCCGGAATGTGGATGAGGCCGTGGGCTGAGGTTGAGACATGCTCCGTATTGTCTCGCCGCTTGGATGATCCGGTCCTATCGAGTCTTCACATCCCGTAGGCTGTGCCGAATCACGCTGTAAATATATTGGAGGCGCGCAGATGCGTACCGGAAGAAAGTCGTTGGTTGTCTCGTTCGCAGTGGGACAGTGTCGAGGGGCTCGGGGAAAAGGGACTTTTTCCTTCCTTTTCCGTGTTCTCGACTTTGAGACCTGCAGGAGGCTTCGCAATTGAAGCTCAACCCAGACCTAGATTTTACGGATTTGCACTGTCTATCGTCTCTCCGTCTCTCGACCATGTCTCTGTCATGATCTTTTTCGCTGCGTCTGTCTCTCCCATCGCATGGGGCCAAGAGCCAAAAGGACCACGGTGGCTGGGGTCCCGTTGGTTCTCCCGCTCACCGAGATGAGATGTTTGCCTGCAGTGAGCGACGCCACCACGGGTAAGGACTGGGAATGAGAGAGGGGTCGTTGGAAGGAGACCCTTGACCTGTTAGAAAATATCGTGAGTGATGAGGTGCCTCGAGTCGTCTCCGGGAGAGGAGGGGCAGGAAGAAAACGGAGGATGGAACGGCAGGGTAATCACGCGGCAAGAGTGATATGTGCATGGTAATCTCCATTTGTAATTTGGATTCTCCAGATAAAGGAGTGTCGTCGAGGACATGCATGGTGATCATTCGAAGAAGCGCTCTGCGATGTAACAGGAGAAAAGAGAAATCAACAGCATGCAGCTTTCCTGGCGCGGATTTAAGCGGCATCGCATCAACGACAACTTTCACGATAATCGTCGTCGAGTGCAAGGCCACCTGCCCTTCGGCATTCGAGGTTTGGACAAGTCGTCACAGAGGGTACAAAGAGGTCAGATGATTCTTTTCTGCGGTCGCGTTCAAGGCTGCTGGTCGAGGGAAAGGATGGGTGGCACGAACAGGAAATCGGCCGAGGATATGAACGGATGGGTCGGAAAGATCGGGCCTTGTATAGAAAGGTAAGGATTCTGCTCTAGTTTTACGGTGGTTGTAATGCTTCAGTGCTCGTTTCTTGATTATCGCTCTTGACATTTAAGGTGCTTGATGTACTGCTGTAGTTCGAAGTGCTGAATCTGTTGACGAGACCTCGATGACTCCCTAGATGGTGGGTGCCTTAGATAGTGGGTGAAGCATCATGCCGGGGCGGATGGGTTATAGCACCCAAAACCAGAACGACTCGATTACAGGAGGCCAACATCGTGAGTCTAGGTTCTTTGTTGTGCGTCGGCGTTTCGCAGGCATACCACTTCGTCCTGAAGAACTCGAGTTACGCAGACTTAAGTTCGGATATAATGGGAGAAAGCAATGCGGGAGCATGCGTGTGTCGTGCCCAACATGTGGTTGTCACGACTTTCGTCGGGCATGGGCCGTGCCGCAAGGTGTCGCTTGACAAAACAACGAGACAAGTGATGAGAGGAGGAATATCCAAATAGATTCGGTGATTTGGAAGGTCTCACGGAAATCCTGAATGCTTGGTCTGACGATGAAGCCGTCATTTGGTCGCACTATCAGGGGCGAGTAGAGAAGTTGGAGACACCAAAGGAAATGGTAGCTCTGAAACGCATGATAGCCCGCGCAGCGTGGACGGGTTGTATCGACCACTGCCTGGTTCTTCTCCCCTCCGCTTGAAGGTCTAATGGAAACCTCCGCAGAGCATGAGTCTGTATTTCTGCAGCTTTCCAAGGCTCCCTCGAGGTGCCGGTGTGCGTCTTTGTGGGAGGATTGACAAGGGTCGATGCGGGTAGCCGCAGTCGTCGGTCGAGACTGGAGACGTGATTGCAGGGACAGCTGGCAGCCCGGGAGGAATCAGATCAGAGTCCGAGGCAGGTGAAGCCGAGTGAAGAAAGAGACGCGCATATTGTCCTTTGAGAACAATGACTCGGGTTTTATTCCAAAACGATAATCTGGAGATCGTCTTCAGCTAGGACGTAACTAGACGGGAGATCGCGGGGCAGCAAGATCGGTTAAAGGCTCGACGCAAGGAACGCGGGCGCTGGGGAGCACATGAGGCTGCTCATACCACGGCATCGGCGAGGGTGGTAGTTACAGGATATGTAAGCCCTGTATTTCTGTGCGGCTGACGTCAATATCAGATCCAACATTTTGCCGAGACAGCTTGCCCCTCTAAAGACGGCTCGAAGAAAATGCATGCCTGCTTACCCAAAAGGGAGATCAAGGCGACATATGAAGTATCACCCACCACTGTCTCCTTATTCGCTAGTTCGCGGCATGAAACGAGGCAACCATGAAAGAAGAAGTCGAGAGCAAGGCATGGGCCACAAGACTCAGCCAGCTGTCCTCTCTGGTGATGTCTTGGCCGGCGTTGAGGGCCCGGGAGACAAGAATGCTCTCCAGACCGGCTGCTGGTCAAAGGCGGTGAGGCAAACCGACACACAAGAAGGATCAGATGTTGGAGGGTCGTCGTGAGTGCGATGACTTTCATGGTGTTGAGGGGAGGTTGGTCCTCCGAGTGTCGTGATGGAGAAAAGTATAAAACTTGGCATCTCCCTCCTTCATCAGGCTTTCTTTCCTTTTGTCTCTCGAACACCTTGCGACGCACTTTCCTCTCTTTCTCACGAACTTCATCCAAAGCAAAGCACCCATCAAATCTGGGAACGACACCTAAGCTCTTCTTTTATTAGCAACGTTATCATATCTTATTGAGTCATCATGAACCGTGGGAACACGACCTCATCATCTGTCATGGCGGGCAATGAGAATGAAACTTGCGGCTGCATCGATGATGGCTACTCTGGCAGGTGGGACTTCAGAACCTGCACTCATTGCGGTGGGCACGAAAGGTGAGGCAATCCCCAATCCAGAGTCTGCCGGACTCTACGCTGACGCTTGTTACGCAGAAATCCATGCAAAACATGCGACTCCCGAGGTGTAGTCAGAGTCCCCTGCCCTCATGGGGCTGCTGGCCAAGCTCAAGCTCTGAGCTCTCGGCCAAGGGTTGATGATCAGAATAACAAACCGGGACCCAAGGGACCGACGGGACCGACAGGCCCGGGTCAAGGTGTCGCCGGTGCCGGCTGCCACTAAACCACGACAGCCGGCGCCATTATTTGGTTTCCTGAGAGGAACAACCAGATAAACTCCATACATATCTAATACAACGTTCATTTTTTTTCTCGAGGTTTGGTTTGGGCTCCGGCTTCGTATAGGTATAGGGTACAGGGCGTTGGTGTTATGGGCGGACGGCTCATCCCAGTTCCACTGCGTTAGGCACCGCGTTCGTCGGGAGCCTGGGCAATAAAAAGCACGCCGTGTCCAGTAGAAGTCTGGAATCTTCGTATTTGAGATAGGATAGAGGGATAGAAGAACTGGAAAGGAAATACGACTTATGCTTCGATGCTGCTTGTGTTCTTGATGAATATCGAGTGTCTCTTGGCGGGGTTACTTAGACTCACCTTCTGTTCTGCCACAGCCAGCCGGCGACATGAACTGAACAGTCGGTTCCGAACCGAGCCTACGCTGGCAGCAGCAAATGCCGAATTCTTTCCCTACCCGTGTTCCCTTCGCTTATCCAGAGGAACGGAACCACTCAAGTACGTCCGTCGTGGCTGCAAGACGACCGACGGGAAACACAGAGAGAGTATCCCGCTCAACCCTACGAGGTAGCGTGGCATTAGCCGGTTTGTGTACCGCCGCGGAATACTACCCGGTCATTGCTACTGGAGCGATATCGAAAGGGCTGTGATCACGCGAAGGAGCCGACCTCGACACACACGATACCATACAGTCATCAGTTACGTTACAGACGAGTAAGCGCCTTGAATGGAAATCGTACCACCCCCCTTTTCTCTCCCTCTAGGAACCTGTGAAATATTTCCGCGGGTCGGACAGACTTGTAGCAGAGTTCGAAGCCTTTTCTCTTGGATATTCGTGAAAGAGCCGAGTATATATATGTGCTCTGGGAACTAGGGTTGGGTTGCACAATAGCAATAGCATGACCTGACACAAAGGCGACGCCTTCAGTGTACCTAGGCTACACTGCTGTGAACCTCACAGGCTTCCTGAGCAAGGGTCATTGCACCGTTGTTGGTTGTGGGTGGATCATTCGCAGCCTAGATCAATTATCGAGAGTTCCACATATTTGTTGTGAGAGGAGAGATATCCAAGACTGCTACTAAGACGAGTAAGATGACACCTGTAAAAGTCCAACATGGCATGAAATGAGGGCCTACTACATATCTGCATAGGTGTGCCGTATACCTAAACGATGCCCTTGCTTCCGCGATCTCACCAAACCCCAAGCAATCTCCAGAGAAAACAAACGGAACAGTTCAGCTTCAATCTGCCGCGCGAGATGCTTCTGGGGTTTGTCAGTCATGGGAAAGAACGAATACCCGAGGCCCTGTTGCCTTCGGGCAATGGTTTGTTTCACCTCTTGAGCAGAATAAAATGAGTATTTCATATCGGCGTTAGGTATCATCAGAAGCTTGAATTTGCAAAGAAAAAAATCGTTACCTAAGCATTGACTGCCACGGACTAAAACGATAGTTATGGTAGGAGAGAGCCATGATAGAAATAGAGAAGCGAATAACTAGCAGCCTAGTAATGTCATAACCCTCCAGGTAAGAAAATCTGCCCCGCCAGTCCTCATCGAGTTGTCCTCTTCGGCCGGCCCTCTCAGCCGAAGCATCATCAAATTGAATAGTTCCATCCCGTCACTCCCTTATTCGCAATTCCAGACCCCGAAGGCTCTCAACGCCGCGACGAATAGTCAGTCGGGTAGACACAAATGATCGAGCCCATCCCGATCCAGTTCCCTCCCAAGAAATCAAACCAAGCCATAAGTCGAAAAGAAGATGAAGAACGCCCAAATCAAGTCATCAAAGAGCAGGGGCGGTTGCAGCAAGTGCTGTTACGACACCTGCCGCAGTCAACACGCTGCCACCGACGAAGTACCCAGCCTTGCTCAAGAAGCTTCGCAGACGCTTAGCGGGGGGAGGTGCTTCCGGTGTCGGCTTTGTAACCACAGAAACAATCATGGGCTGTTCGGCCGTTGTTTGCGCCCCGGTTGCAACGCTTTTCACGGCCGCCTCGATCGCCTCCTCATGAGGCGTGAGCGTTGAGATCTCACTGGCCTTACGCTTTGGAGTGGTCTTCTGCCCGGTAGGGCCATTCAGTGAAGTATCCTCAGTCTGTGCCAGTGAGCCCAATTTGCTTTGTTGGAACTGATATGCACTGGTCATGTCAAGCTCGGGAGTTTCCGTTGCGTATGTAAGAGGGAAGTCCTGAGGACTATTGAGGAATTTCTCCCCAGAACTAGACCAGGCCGACTCAGCCACTTTGGCCGACTTGGGCGTTTCGTTTACTGGCGCCGGTGCGGGGGCTGCATCGGAGGTAATGTGGTGGCCGAGCTTCGAAGTAGATGGCTCCATGGGAGTCGCAGGCGGCTTGGGAACCTGGCTGCGAGGTTGGACTGGAGTCGTATCGTTATCTTGCTCATTGCGGCGCAAGATTTGCTTATTGACCTCCCTGGCCGCGAAAAACTCTGGCTTTCCAGTAGCTTGGCCAAGGGCTTCAGCTGATGGCCCATCGTCCTGCGAGAACGCTAGAGACTCCGTGGCAGTGACACCCTTGGAAGTATTTGGGACCCGATCCCATGAAGCACGAAGTGGTGCTACTCCTTCGCTTTGAAGAAGGTAATCCGTCGGTGCAGACGTGTGCATTTGCTCGGGGTTCATGCTAGCTAAGAAGGGATTCTTAACGTTATCATCCGAAGGATTCAATATCGATGGCAGTCTGAGGTCGTTCTGTCGTCCTTGTTCTTGCAAACCTTCGTAAGGTATAATAGAAGGGAGTGACGGCATAGGCGCGGGGAAGAACTGGCGACTAGCATCTGGCTGAGGGAAGTAGTTTGTGTGAGGAATGCTGAGCATCTGTTGCGATTGCGTGAAGGTAAATGAAGGATTCTGGGCTTCCCAGGCGGCTGTCATATCCTTGTTTGGTTGAGAACCGTAATCGCCATCTATCATTTGGACGTTCTCAAGCTCGTCATAGCTCGGAGCTCCAGTCAGGTTCTCATCCTCGCTCTCGCCCTCGCTCTCGGCCTCAGAATCGTCGCTGCGATCCGAAATTTCGGATTCACTTAGACAAATATCATCGTCGTAAGAGTCCGGCATTTCCTGGCTTGTAGGTTCATCATCGGGATAGCTTTCCGACTCGTCGTCATCGTATGAATCCTCCGATTCTGACTCCGATGCCAGTATCAGAGGGAGTTTCGAGTTCATCCTATGGCTGGAGGGCATATCCTCGTCTTCCTCTTCGTCATACGGAGCATCCAGCTCAATCGTCACCTCCTGATCTTGCGTAGCGTTGGGAGCGCGTTCGGAGAGCTTATCTGTATCGTTCTGTATATCTTCGTCGATAACAATGGGCTCATGAGCAGGAGAGTCGATAGTCAGGTCTATTGGGCCCTGAGGAATGAAGCTGGGAAAGGAACCACCCAAGCCCGTGGTCGATCTAGGCATCTGGGTCTTGCGAATCTTTTCGACAGTGGCGCGGATATCGTCCGTGGTAGACATATCTTCGTCGCTACTCTCTGAGTCGGAATCATCGGGGACGGAAAATGTTGGGCGGCCGCCAAGCCCTGAAGCTTTTTCTTTGGCGAGGTGGTCGAATTCCCAGTCCACCTGGATCGTACAAGGTGGAAAGAGGTCGTTGGATCGCTGTATGTCGATGCCAAACTTCAGAACGTCACCCGTTGTAAGCTCCTTCGCGGTATGCGGAGGCAGCTTCAGAGAGTTATGGTAGGTTCCGTGCAGCGAGCCGATGTCTTTGATGAAGAGTTTCTAGTCGTTGTGTTAGCAGTCAGCGTAAAGATGGTCCAAGTAGGGACATACCTTGTGATACCAGTCGACGGTGATTTTCGCATGCTCCCGGGACATCACCGGGCTGTCGAAGAAACAATTATTCGCCTTTGCCTCCAGATTGCTGAATCTTTTGCTCGTCCGGCCGATGTTCACAACGCTTGGGGTTTTTTGCTCCAAGGTGATTCGTCGTTCTGGGTACTGGAATTCGGGGCTCGGGTACTGGACGGAAACCGTGAGCAGGACTAGACCATAGTTTCGTTAGGACTGATCATGAAGGTGGAAAAGCGAAATGGGAGCGTCGAGCTTACCGTCCTCCGCTTGAGGCTTCACGCCCGTCGCCATCTTGTCGATGTCTTCTCGACTGTATCCGTGATCTGGCAAGAGTGGGTTGAAGAAGGGAACGAGGGCCGAGCTCACGGGAGCGATGGATTTTGTGATGGAAGATGGGAATCTGTTTTGGTCGTCCTTGCTGTGAAGGAGGGAAAAGTGGCTAAAAAGTAAAGCTCCTCCGCGGGCTGAAGTTAATGAGCGGGCATGGAGTAGGCGGGAGGAGACAGAAAGGTAAGGCAGGAGGAGCGAGACAGTGTAAGTTGGAAGTCGAGGTCGCCGAGGTGGATGAAGTGGGGCAGGAATCCGGAGGTGGCACCGTGCTGTCACTGTTCGGTATCAGGCAGTCGCGGCAGTGCAGGCAGCGATAACGCCTTATCGCACTTGGCTTGGTGCGCGGAAGGGGCAGGTTGCATGGGGGATATCGGGGGTCTTGGGCAGGTGCAGTGGGGAAAGGCGTCTGGTCAGGTAGTGAGGTGGGTTAGTGGGGTTATCAGCAGCGAGGTTGTGAGGCCCGAACAGTCCCGGCACGTCCACTTACCTCGATAGCGGTAAGGTAGGAAGTGTGGAAGTGTGGAAGTGTGGAAGTGTAGTGTCGAAGCTGATAAGGATGGAGAGTAGGTAGTTTGAGGGGTAGGTAGGTAAGTCAGAGTGATTGAGGTAAAGGGTGAAGCTGGGAAGTGAGAGAGACGACAAGGCCTGCCTGCGAACCATAAAATTGATGGCTCGAGTTCCGGTCGTTCCAAACGAAAGGAAGGTGAGACCACCTCCTCAGTCATTCCTTCCCGAGCTGCCTTCGAACGTATTGGGGCAGCTTAAGGTAATGATTCGTACCTTGGTGAACCTGACTGTGAGTTGCGTTGCCTCGAATGGTCCGCCAGAGATGCACAGTGCGTGTCTGAGATCAGGCTCGGGGCGTTCCAATTTAGTGATGACGGGATTAGGAAAGAGGGGCACACCTTAGACCTCACCACATGGCACCTGACAGCTGGAATGTGAAGGAGGCCAGCGGGGTTAGCAGATGTACCTTCCCGCTGCCTCGCCTCGATTTCTCGAGATACCTTCCAGATTTGAGAGGAGTGAAAGGCACCGCAGTCAGTATGGTTGTCAAACAAGTCGGACTTCACCTCCGCAAATTTCTAAGGCAGCCATAAATAGTCTCATAGCGGTAGACTGCGCGGCATAGAGCGCTCTCCAACGGCCAAGGTCTGGTGGTCTGTCAAGGTTGTACCAACCAATATTGAGAAAGGCCCGCTCCGGTATGGTGTAAGTAGCTATTCGCGCTTGTGACTCTCATGGCTTTCTCATCAACCCGGTCGAACACCTCACTTGAGGAAAGCCATCTCAGCCTTTGTCACTCTGGTAAATTACCTATCCTCAAACCCGGACCAGCTACTACCGTCCACGTCGCCGAGCCCAATCTGCGCAAGTGCGCGCTCCTCTATGATGCTTTGCAGAATTCCCAAGGTATCTATCTACCTTATCCGTGCCTCACCCTTGCATGTCTTTTGGCCTCAGGAAGCATCCTGACAGACCTCAAGGTGCCAACTCGGTGATTGTACACGCCAACACACTGGTACCTCCCTTCTTGTAATTATAAGTATCATACTGCTTTTTAAAGAGTATTTTCTCAGCACTATATAAATGATGACGAACAAGAATAGTGGAAGTACCTTGGCAGCAGTAGTAGTGAGTGACAGATGATATGCCTTACTCCACGTCTGCTCGAGGCGGACGATGCAGTCCTGCTTCGCCTGAGGCCTACTGGTCGTGTACCTAATGCATGACAATATTTTTGTCCTGCCTTATCGAAATCATGTCTGACCGTAGAGGCAGATCAGGTTGCATCTGCTCATCTGTCACCGGGTGCCCTGCGTTGTCGCAAACTGTCACTGGTTCCCTTCATGCCCATCTCTAACAAAAGCCATAGGGACGAGTTGAGATCCAGACGAATCTGGTTAGGCGGCGGATGAAAAACCAGGGATGGGGGGATTCACTGGCGCCGCCCGTGAATGTCTAGACTTGGAAACGGTCAGATGATGCCGGCTGGATTCACATCACCTTGCCTGTATCCGTATCTGTTTCCCATCCATCTCACAAAAGTATGCAGTGCCCCATGTTCCTTCCATATGCAGTACCTCCCTACCCAAGGCAAGCAGCAAGCTACCTTACATTCATCCATGGCTTTCTGTCTCCCCCGAATGCGGAACAATACGGTTCAACGGGCAGAAGTTCAACAGTGAGTGGAGGAGCACACTCCGTCCGCAACCACGTAACCAAGGACGGGGGATGATCTGCTTACAGGGGTATCTCCCAGGAATGCGCGAGCGGACAGACCACGCCCACTTTGACCCCACAGGAAGACATCATCCTGGAGTCCTTGACCTCGGGCGTGTGGAGTGACAGAAGTTGACTGATGTATCCTTACGCAGTACGCAGGAATACGCAGTATGTGAGAAATGGAGGGGCAAAATGCGCCTGATGTCTGGATTTTTTGTTTGCCGGATGTTTTGCTGCCGCTGCCACCGTTCCTGTCCATCCTGCTGCTTTGTCCCCGAGCTCAACCTTGCATCCAGCTGCGTGTCTCGCCCTACACACGATTGAAAAGTCTCTTTCGTCATTCGTCATCCACAACGCTCGCTCGCTCTTTTTTTGCGCTCCCTGTGCGACACCCGACAGGCATCCTTGCTGAATCAAGGGTTCCCCTCTGATGAAATGTGAATGCCACCCTCTTCTTCTATCGCTGCCACCCACCACCTTCACCAACCTTCTCCGACCCTCCACAACTTATTTTTTTTTTCCACCGTTGCCCTAAAAATCCCCAAGCTCCTCCTCACTTCCGAAAAGACGGTCTGGTCTGGTGACTCACGAAGCCCATCTTTCAGTTTCCAGTTTCCGCGGTTTCCTTTGAACTCTCACAAATACTCGTCGAGCCGCTCGATAATCAACAACCTGTACGGTTCTAAATCTATCTCCGGAATTTCAACGCACTCACCCTTGCGTCTCGACCTATCTCCGGATTTCCTACCTGACCTATATATAGAGAAACCGGATACCTCATGGATCATTGGAGAAAGACGCAAAACACAATTAGAAGCAATACCATCTTCAAAGAAACGCCACCGCGCTACAAGCACAGAAGGTCCTAGACCCTGATTCTCACAAATCAGGCAACCCATACATATACAAGTCTTCTCCCACGAGAAGTTCCGCTCACAGCAACTCTCTCCTCTCCCTCTCTCTCTCTCTCTACACTCTAGACACCACTCTTACACACACATTCCACCTAACACCGTCGCCACTATGCACGACCTCAGACTCAAGGTTCTCCGCGAGAGCGGCAAGACCGTCTCCAAGAAGGCCAAATCACGCCCCGAGTCCGCTCGCGCCTCCATGAGAAACTCGCCCAACGTCTCTCCTGGCCACTCTCAGATCAACTCCCCAGCACATTCGCGCGCTGGTAGTCGCTACGCCTCAGAAGACGAAAGCAGCGACTCCGACTACGACGATGGCATGACCATGAGCACCCTGTCAAATCACTCAGACACCGCCTTGGACGAGGCAACAGAACCCAACTGGGCGCAATTACTACAGGATCGCATCGTCGAGCTGCAAGATCGCAAGCGGACAAACACCCAGAGGCGCGAGGCGACCCTGATGTCCTACCTGCACCTTGTCAAACATCACTACGGCGGTCGTCAAGTCAGCAACTCCTTACAAGACATCGTCACGGCGTTGATGAAGAACACCAGGTCCGGAGGCAGCTCCCTCGAGCGCCTCATGTCTCTGAAGTCTCTCTCAGCTACCCTTCTCACTACGCCATCCGACTCCCTGTTCGACGACATTTACCCGCAACTTGAGAAGACCCTCGAAGACGACGACGACAACGACGTCAAGGCGGCCGCTATCTGGGCCATGGCAGTCACAACAATGTACGGCGGTGGTGGTGAAGAGTCAGCAAGCGAGCTCCTCGAATACCTAGTCACCATTGTGGAATCCGACGGCGAGGCAGTCGGCGCAGCAGACAACGGCGACGTCGTCACATCCGCCCTTGAGGCCTGGGCCTTCGTCGCCAGCCAAGTAGACGACATCACCGAAAACGTGTACTCCGCCATCGAAGCCTTCGTAGAGCAACTCGACAGCACCGACGTCGAGGTCCAAGCGAGCGCGGGCTTCAACATTGCCTTCATCTTCGAGGCGGCGCGCGACCACGAGGAGGAAACGGGCGAGCCGATGAACCTCCAATACGACCCCAAGAAGCTCATCGCCCTCATGGCTGAGGCGTCCAAGCCGTCGGTTAAGCAGACGGCGCGTAGAGACAGACGACACCTGCGCAAGCAATTCGCCAGCATTGTGAGCTCTCTCGAGCACGGCAAGGGACCCGGCTACTCGAGCGCCAGCCGTCCGGCGTTCAACCCGCACACGGGCGGCACCAAGGCCGATCCCGGCGCGGGCCGCAGGGGCGACGACGATGATGGGGAGAACCGCGCGTTTGGTTACCGCGAGAAGCTCCGTCTGGGTTCTACAGTCGTCCTCATCGACTCGTGGTCTCTCATGGCGCGCGTCGAGGCGACGAAAACCATCCTGGGCGGCGGACTGCCTACGCACTTCAACGACAACCCGACTGTCGCGGAGCTATTGGATAACGCTGAGACGGAGGAGGCGGCGGCACAGCTGTACGCGGCGCGTCCCAACAAGAGTGCGAAGCACATGAGGAGGTAGAAGAAGATCGTTTGCTTCTTAGCAACGACAGAGGAAGCGGCATTGCTCGTAAGCAATGACAGGGAAGTGCGGGAGAAATGGAAGGGAATAAATCGTCTGCTTTCGTAGCAGCGTTCATTGGCGGAGAGAAGACAATTGCATTGCATGCTTCTTTCCTATGTACAGGTTCACGATAGAGCATCACGGTCCAGAAGAAAAGGATACGAAACGCATGATTTGAGACATAACCTTGCCTTATTGCGAAACGAGGCAGAAGATACCACAGAGCGGAGGATCCTCGTTGCTAAATACACTTAGCCTACATTATTGGGAATCGATATTGGTTGATAAGCTGAAGCCACATTTTGACTAAACTTTTGATGTTTTCTTGCTTTCTTCAATAATCTTCTTCCCACCATGTAGTTCTGATTTTCAACGGAAGACTTACGTCGCCGGTACACAACGACTTCCCTTATCCGCCAGGGGGCGGCGTTCACATGTCACACAGCAGGCTGCATCTACGGTTGCTATTTGGTGTAGCATTGATGGCTGGTCGGGTACGAGCTGGAGGGAGGGGGAGAGGAAGCGGGAGGGAAAGCGTGTCCCAGGCCGATGGCCAGTTGAAGAAGCTATGGAGGGGTGCCAATGTGTGTGTCCTGCAGGCAACACTTTTGGGTGGCATTCGTTTCAAGAGGAACGGTGAAGCGGCGACAAACGGAAGGTGATGCTGTTCATTTTGGGGGCCGCGAAAGTGAACCTAGGCCAACTATCCGTACATATATGACAGACGGCGCTGGTGAAATTCCGCTCCAGTTCACTTGCAGGGCAATTGCAGAGATGGGGCAGCGATGCAGTTCAATGGTTTGCAGAAGATGATTGAAATTGTGAAAGCCCCGAAAGTCTGGATATGCAGTGTGCTACGATTTCGATTTCGAACCAATGTGTCAATCTAGGTAAATCACTCACATCACTCGACGTGCCTTTCCAACGGGCGAGGTCGGGAGAAAGAAGCGGGATGACCGGCATGAGCCGCCGACCCCAGACGGAGGAGAGTGGAAGTTCATCGAGTCTGGCCCTTTCCTTTGAGCCACCCCGTCGAGGGGCGCTTTCGCCACTGTCGGTTGAGTACGTGGACAAATCGGACTATTTCGTTTGTTTCCGAGGGGTCGGGTGTCGAAGTGGACGAGGGCTGAGATGCGGCTTTTCCTGGAGTACCGTTTCGCTTAGTTGCAGTGGCGATTTATCCGTATTGTGTTTCAACTTTTGTACTTCTTACTTGACTTAGTTGGGCTGTACAGTACACTGGATTTTCCCCCTCTAAAGCAGTGACGGGAGGCAGTGACGGGAGGGATGGCAATCGGCACATCGGATAGCTGAAATATCGTATTCCCTGTGTGTAGCAGAGTCCGTGTGTTTCTGGGGGGGAGCGATGGCCGCGGCTTGTTCTTGTGCGATGACGTACGAACTTCATTCGATGTTGGGAGAGTGGAAGAGCTCGAGCTTGGACTCAAGTGAAAGGGTCCTGGTGTCAGCAGGGAAGTCATACTTGTTGCCCGGTCCACAAGGCGGCGCCGTCTGCAATAGACGGACGGAAATGTTTCAGACTTTTAATCTTGAGGTTCAACCGTATTCGTACGAATTAGTAAAATGATCACAGTGAAGCCAGAGTGCCGCCAGATCGAAAAGTGTCAAAAAGTGACACTCAGACTTTCCCGTTAGTGGTCACTCTCTCTGGCAAGGTTCCCAGTGTCAATTTTATTTCGGTTTTGCCCTCGAGACTATTTTCTCGTGGCGCCGACGATGAACCCTTGTCTAGTGGATGATCGGTATCCTCCCGTCGCCCAGCCAAAAAAGAGGTTGAATCCACTTGGCTTTAGTTTTAGCACTTCAGGAAACATCACTCTTGGAGACAGACGCCCGAGCCCACCCTCGGAAAGTCCCACCTCTGGTGTGCTGTGGGGGCCCGGTTTCCAGGGGATCCCGTTTGAGCACGGGTGGATAGAGGTGACAGAAGTGGGAAAAGCCCGTCCCGATGGCGTCTGGCGTCTATTTGTAAATTGCATTTTGCGAAATGATCGCACAGAGGGGGGCTGGGAGAGGGAAGAAATGCTTGTCAAACCTTGTTTTCGTGCGAAAGGGATAAATAGAGGAAAGACGGAAAGTTGGTCTCTTTGTGGTAATGGAAGATTGTGTGATTATCTATCTATATTGGTCGAGGGGCTGGGAGTGACTGGGGTGGGTGAGAGTGTTTCGGAGCGATAGACAAGGTTATGGCAAAGGCATCGAGATATCGAAGCAACCCCGGCCGGTAAGGTATGATGGATATTTGAAATTCTGAGCATAGTGAACAGCATGCCCACATCGAGATATCAGTAGGAATGGATGGGTAGGTAGTCGACAAAAACAACGGCTAAAGGAAAATGTTTTGGACTCGCAGTGGCAAGGTCAGGGAAGGTCCCAACGCCTGAGCAAACGGCTGCGCGGGACGACATAACGGCGGTGAGGAATCAGACCTCTGACAATGCTGCGTTTGACCGAGTTCAAACAACTAACAGAGTACTGTGGTTAGACATGACATGGGGTGCCGAGATGTGTGGTGCGTTCTATCCCGCTGAGTGGTTCCAGGCCCGTTGCAACAGAAGGACTGCACATGAGCCACGAGGGCATTGGAGTCTGAACAGATAATATGTCTTCCTACGTTAACATTTAGTTACCTTCACTTGGGTGAGGATGTAAGGCACATTGGGTTACCTCGACACACTCAAAGTTGAGAAGCTTGCAGGACGCTCTGCAGGCCTGCAGGGACCCGATTTCCCACACGCCCCAGGCCTGCGGCGGCAATTGGCCCGTCGCCTCATGCTTCTGGTGCCTCTTAAGCTCCTTTTGGGAAGCGAGCGAGGGACAACTCATCAACCATCTCCACCCTGTCACGGCATCACACTTGGTGAACGGACCAATCTCTGGTCTTTTTTTGCTCAGTCTGATGCTTTTCTCGATTTCTCACGTCAACTCTTGTGGACAGAAAATCCACGGACAGTTGAGACGAGGAGGGGAGGGACTGGACAGAATGTTTCCTGTGTGTCCGGTTGCTTGCTGCGGCCCAAGTAAGTGTGGAAAAGTACCTCTATTCCGTACTGCGTAAGGTAAGGTAGGTTGTCACGGTGGTGTTAGCTGTTGCCATCCCTTGTCCACATCTTCCCAGCCCAAAGACCCAAAACCCGGCCCAGCCCAGCCGCTCCCGCGTTCACGTTGCCGTCATCGTCGGTGCTACTGGTGTACATGACTTCTCCATATAGAGTGACAGCCATTTGCTTGTATCGAGTAAACAAAATACGTGCGGCATAAGTCACAGAGGGTCAGCTTGGACGGGAAGGATATCCCAGGCGCATTCCAAGTCCAAACCAGCAGCCCGACGGAGCGTTCCCCCCTCTCGACCGCACTTCCCTGTCCGTTTGGGCTGGCCTGTGTGCCTGTGTGCCTGTTGTGTGCTTCTCTGTGCGTGCTGATTCCAGGTTGTCTGTCAGTCTTGCGGCCTGCCTGCATCATCCAAGATTGTCAGGTCGCCTGTCCATCGCCTGTCGCCTCTATCTGCTTACCCACCCCCTACCCCCGGCTTGCCTCTTTCCAAGATACCTTACCTTACAGAGTGCCTGCTCTTCACTGTACCTTTGCTCAGCTATTATCGTTCCCGCCCGTTTGCTATATTCGACGCTCCTTCCAATATCCTTCTTTTCGCTGCACCCGATATCACTCACTAGAGTCACTACTCGTCCCTTGCCTCGAACCACCAACAGACCTTTGTTTCGTTCCGTTTCGCCGGTACTTGTTTCTCCTCTGCGACGACAAGAGAGTTAGCCAAAGACAAGAAAACAAGAAAAGTCTACGACGGCGCTACACGGATAGAAATTAAGGCCTGAGACAAGCCGGTAGACCCCTGGAAGCTTACCTGCCTCTCTTGTTCAGCTCCCAAGGAAGATCCGCAAACTGGGGCAAAAACATCGCCGGGGAAAAAACAACACCCAAGCAACGGCCTGACCCCCCAGCCACCCCAGTTTGCGAACCTCACACCTTCGCCTCACCCCTCCACTCTCACCACTTGGCCTTCCCTCCTTTGCGCCATCCAAATCTGAGCTCCTTCTTCTCACTCAGCTGTCCCTCGACATTAATCCGGAATTTCAAACTAACATCGTTGCTTTTCTATTTTCCGGTCCCATCTTTGCACTGCGTTGTTTGTGGCATAAGCGGCTACAGGTTTCTCCGTGTTTTTTCCTTCCTTCTTTGGGGGATATTCCGTTCGCTGCCTTTCGCAAACATCGCCGAACCGCAACGGCTTTCTCTCTCTCTATCCAGTGTCTCGCTCGCAGTCAGGTGTGAAAGCTCCTTTGGATACAGCTTGTTCGCCCAGCCCGCCCAGTTTTTTTTTAACCCTCCCGCAGCAACGAACTGCTCCTCATGTCTTGACGGCGACTGCACCCACAACAAATCCCTGCCCACCTTGGACGGCAGCCGGCAAATCCACCCACTCTCTCCTCTCCTCACCTCTTCTCTTCTCCTTCTTTCCTCGATCGAGGGAAAGAACGAGATTCAAGATAGAGGTGTGAGCCGCTGATTGAGGCACTCATCATCCGCGCCCGCGCATCAACAGCCTCTCCGTCGCCGAGGCCTTCGAGCATCGCACCACAATGGGTGTTGACTCGAACAAGCCTCCTCCACTCCCTGCCCCGACCGAAACCGACTCCATCACCCCCACCGAGCTGGCGACCGATGTGTCCAGGCCAAACGACGACGCTTCCCACTACTCTCTGCCCGACGACGGCACACCAGTCACCATCAAAACCCGCGGCCACAGGGCCAATCGTTCTCAGACGTCCCTCCTCATTGAGTATTTCGAGGGTGGCAAGCCTGGCCCCGAGGGAACAGTCGAACGCAAACCCAGCGTCCGCGTACGCCTGACCCCGTCCAAGAAGCACCGCGGTGACCACATCCAAATCACCGAGACCAAGGGCAACACCCGCAAGACCTCGTTGACCCGCCGTGTGCCTCTGCCGTCCACCACAGCAACCTCCTCGCACCTCGACGTTGAAGCTCTCGAGGGCGAGGACGCCGACAGCATGCGGTCCTACGCCTCCGCTACGGAGGAGTCCAATGTCTCGAGAAACCCAATCGACATTGAAATTGACCACCGCGGCGGACGGCGTCGTCGGCCGGCGAGTCCATTGATTCCTGATGCTGATGCTCAGTCTTCTTACCTGGCTCCCAACATGTCCGACATCTCGGCAATCCCCCAAGACAGCTTCCTCGACGGCTCTGGCTCAACAGTATTAACAAAGAACTCCGAAAGACGTAGTAAGAGCACGTCGCGGGGTAATGAGCTGGCGGCCGGCGTCACAGGCGCATTGGCTGGCGCCGCGATAGTTGATCATGCAAAGAGCAGTAGGAGCAAAAGACACAGCGGCGAAAGAAAGGTGTCGGGGGAAAGATCCTCAAGAGATAAAGATCGCAAGCACCGTTCGAGCAAGAGTCGGACAAGCAGTGTCAGCGAGAAGCAATCGGAAGGAACGCGGTCACCCCGACGACGTTCCAGTCGGGGCCATGTTGACTCTGTTTTATCTGGGGCAGATTCCAGTCTTTTATCATCCAGCATTTCTCCCAGCCACCGTTCCTACGACCAAAGCTCGGTCCGCTCCGGAGCTTCCAAATCGTCAATCAATAACCCGAAATTACTCGAAACGGTAGAGGATGCCATCCGTCGACTTATTCTGCCGGAATTGAGCGCATTGAAGAGAGAACAGAGCAAGCGCGAAAGCCGCCGCAGCTCCATCACATCAACAGGAACAGGGACGTCCCTATCCCGCGAGGAACTGGGGGTAGACCGACGCAAATCCGCTGATAAGCGCAGCGAAGCCGGCCGCGACAGCCGGCATCGGGAACGCAGAGACCGGGAAGCACGCCACGACTATGTTGACTCTCCCCGAAGCGTTGCAGGCGAATCAGTGGAAGAATCCTCCATTGTCTCCGTTGACGATACACCACGGCGGAGCGATGGCGCGCTCAAGGCCGCCGTTGGAGGTGCAGCAGCAGCTGGGCTTGCTGCTGCCGCAATGAACGCAGCATCGCCGTCATCGGAGGATAGAAGGCAGCGGAGGCGCCGGCGTGCTGATGGTTCAGCTCGAAGCAGAAGTGTAGGTCGCGAGAAGTACGACGAAGAGTTCCACGAGGAAGAGGTTCCCGCGCCGCCAATGCCGTTAATGAGCGAGATCAATCCCTCCGAAATGACGCGAACCTCGATTCTTTCGGCTGATACCGATCGTCCCCATTCCGCCATGGAGGAGAGAGCTTCTGTCCAGGAGGTTGCCCGGGGCAACGCTTCCCTTGGCTCCTCGCCAACGCCAACGCAAGCAGCACCAATGACCAATTTGCAACAGACTCTAGGCACGAAGCACGCCAACATTTCTCACGGCGATTTGAGAGAACTTTCTCGGTCGCGAACCGGAGATTTCTTGGAGCAAAGCGAGGTTTCTGAGTTCAGCCAAAGTCCTTCATCACAAATCCGCGATGAATATGACGATTACGACGATCGAAGCCGCGTCACGGAGAGCGAAGGCGACTATGTAGACTCTGGCGATTACGACTACTACAACACGCAGGATGTGCCGCCTCCATTGAAATATGTCCCCTACCAGCCAGAGAGGCGTGGGCTGAGCCCAATTTACAGTGTGTCCGGCTACACGGAGGCTGGTAGCGAAACGGCTGCTCAGCGTGACTCTAGGATGTCGCATGGGACCGCTTCGCCAACCAAGTCTCAGGCGTCCCACACTGATCTGAGAGCCTTTTCCCCGGCGTCAGTACCAAGTAATGTGATGAGTCGGGGCTTCGATGAGCAGTCTGTGGATGATCGCAGCGTCCGAAGTGGACAAGACTACCGCAACAGTCAGTACACAGAAGGCAGCGAGATCGGAACTTCTACCGGCCAGGCCGTACGTGGTATTGCTGCGAATCCTAACATTATTCATGTTCCGAACGGTGTCGAGTCCAACGTAGCTTCACTCGTGGACGGCTCCATGCTTGAGTCTCAACTTACCACGGGCTCTGGATACGACTACAGGGACTCCCAAGTATCGTACGGTAACGAGTCCAATATTTCATATGGACCGGAATCCTACGTGTCGTACGCCAAAGATTCGAATGTCTCCTACGATGACCAGTCCAACATTCAGCCTCGTTCGCGCGACGTCAGCCCAGAAAAGCGATCTGTCGCCGACCAGCGGGAGTTCTTCGAGCAACGAGAGCGCGAGAGCAGTCGCACGCCTACTTCGAGCCGCCAGAGCCACCGGTCAAGAGAGTTTGCTGGAGAGTACGACCTGGACGAGTATGGTAGAAAGGTTGCCCCTGCTAGGTACAGAAACTCCCCTTCTACATCTACACGGCACTCGCCTACTGCCTCCGAAAAGGCAATTGCCGCTGGTGCGGTCGGCGCAGCAGCTGCTGCTCTCAAGGCTGCCAAGGACAAGACGAAGCAACCGACCGTGGAGGAGGTCGACGAGGAGCATGCTGAAGAGTGGGTTCCTGAGGGAGTCACGAGAAACAAGTCATTCAAACAGCGAGCGATGGAAGGCCGGGAGCCAGCAAACACCCCAGCACACAGCGTCGACCGTCTCGACCTCGAGGACAAGCCCAAGATGGGTGCTAGTGCCATGCCGACATTTGACGACCCGATGCCTGAGGTCGGATACGTGGACGACGATGCGCTGACCAATCCGTCGTTAGTCCGCGAGCCGCTCGGCGGCAGCGACCACAATGATGGGGACCACTGGCCCGGCGATATCACCCCTCGCCAAGGCACGCCTCGCCAGAGTGACTATGATCAGTCTTACGAGGAGTACAACTCGGAGAAGCACAGCCCGCGTGGCCACGGTGGTTATGGCATGGCCGCTGCCGGTGCCGCCATGGGAGCCGCCGCCGGCGCAGCCATGGCTCACCATCGACAAGCCAGTGGAGAGCATGAGGACGAGTGGCGACGCACATCGGCTGAGCGAAAGCGCGATACTGTCATTACGAATCCCTATGATGGCGCGAGCCCCGTCGATCATCCTGACCTGCTTGGTGGCAGAGGATTCGAAGACTATGCTGCTGGGTACCACGCCAACAGTCCGGGTGGGCACAAGAATCTGGATGAGGGTTACATCTCTCAAGGTCCCATCCACTCGCCCAATATGCAGCCCACCAGCAAGGCCATGATGCCCTTTGGCGATATGAATGCAGAAGACCCCTTCTTCGCACCTCAGCACTCGCGACACCTGAGCGGTCTTTCCCAGGGCATGAACTCGCCGCTGTACGATGCCGCCACTGGCAACGGTATCGATAGGATCGAATCCAAGGACATTATTGCCTTGATGCAACATGTGAGTATCTCAGTATGGTAGGCATAATAAGGAAATGGCTAATAAATTATCAGCTCATGGTCCGCGATGCTCAACGGAGCGCTCGTGACACGGAGATCCTCGTCACGCTGGTCCGTTCTGCGGCTGAAATGCGCAACTCTTTCGATGACCTCAAGAAACTTCTTGCCAACACCGAGGACGTCATCATCAAGGAGGTCCAGGAGAACACTGACGAGACGGTCAAGAATGCCGTCGCCGGCTCCCGAGCTTACCCTGGCAGCCTTCCTCGCTCTGTCAAGGGCTACAGCGCTGCATCTCAGAACAGCACTCTCGATGAGACCGCTAAGAAGAGCAACTTCTTCCGCAAGGCGCTCAAGGGCCTCAGCAACAAGGGCGCCAACGATCTCAGCAGGATCGAGGACATGCTCATGCAGCTACTTGGCGAGGTCGACACACTCAAAGCACAGACTATGAGACCCGGCATAGTTAGCGGCCGGCCATCTTACGAGAACCTCACCCCGGAGATGCAGTACGAGCAGGATCGTGGCTACGAGCCCGAAGGCCAGGCTGGCACCTCTACCACTAGCCAGGGCAGCCACTCCGGGATGTCATCCTTTGCCCAATCTCGCGGGCCTTCTAAGATGGCCTACGAACCAAACCGCATCAGCACCGTTCACGAAGACAACGAGGAGGACTACATCTCCCAGAACAACTACCATGAGCCTCAGGGCATGCTTACACCGACTCGGGAGTTCTCTCGTGGCGGTTCTGTGCCCTTGGGCACTCCTCCCCAGCCCATGGCCGCTCAGAACGCATCGTTGAGCAATGACAACACTCCCAAGACGGACAAGGGCAAAAAGCATAAGAGGGGGTCATCGAGCTGGTTCCCCAAGATTTCTCGGTGGTCCGAGTCGACAGCTACAAGCGTAAGCAAGGCTTTCCGCGGCAGCGGCTCTAGCAAGAAGGAACATGAAGACGAGTTCCTGCAACATCCTCCATCCCGATCTGGATCCGATCTACGATACGACGACCGGTACCAGAACGAGTTTGGCGGCAGTGACCAACTGCACTCTGGATTCTCGCAACAGGATCTCGCAGTTCCTCAGCCCCCGCACCTGGATCCTCCTGCCACCTACATGACCCCAGAGGACCCCAAGTACAAGGCGCACCGTAACTCGGTCAATCTTCAACACCCCCAGCCTCGTCAAGGACAGACTGAGAGGTTCAAGGCTGCCCTCGAAAGCCAAGCATACGACTACGACACGCCTATGTCTCCCAGATCTGCAGACTGGGCCGGCTCAGCCACCAGCTTGCACCGCTTCCCCCCAAATGCCAATAGCTATAGCAATGGCTCCCCCGCGACGGGTGGTGACTACTACGCGTCCTCCTCCCCCGCTGGCCCACCCAGGCCGCCCAAGGAGCCCATGGATGAGATGACCCACACGCCCGCCAAGAAGCGAATCTCCAACTTGGCCTTGAAAAGCAGCCCTCTTCCCTACAACAGTGTTGAGAGTGGTTACGGCACTGGCCCTGGTACACACGCCGCCAGCACTAGCAACTATACCGGCAGCCCCAAGCCGGAGAACCGCAATCTCAGCGGTGCCCGTGGCATGCCTGCGCGTAGGCCTTCCGGGCCGCGGGCCATGACCCCCAAGAGTGCGGAGGAAGAAGCCGCCAGAGAAGAGCGACGTCGCAAGAGAGGTAAGCACGTTACACCTACAGGAATCGAGCCGCAAGCTAATTGACTATCTAGACACCTTTGGCACAGTCGCTAGCAATGAGACCGATACCTTCTAGACAAAAAGATTCCTCGCCACAGAGAATCGTTTGCGTACAACAAAAAAAATAAGCACTACTACATGAGTTGATGCTACTGGATAGCTTGAACACATGATCAGCTATAATCATTGAACATATTGGATGCAGATTCTTTCATCTGCTATAGAGATGCAGCGGCAACCAACCAAAAAGGGGGGGCAAGTTGTACAGCCGCAGGGAGGAAGCGGAAGGGGACGATGGGGGTGGATGGGTGTGGATTTGGTTCGCTACTCAACCTAACGACGACATGACACGCAATTGATGGCTTTTGCGTTTTAGCGATGTTTTCGAGGCGGAGGAGGAAGGGGGGAGGGAACAACAGCACAGCATGACCTCCGTTGGCCATGTTGCGCTGAGGACAGTGCCGAAGGAAGAAAGGCATGGAATAGGTTTGGAACGCGCGACAAAGTTGGTTGATACCACATTCTCGATATTGGGCTGCTGTGTTTTCATTTTCAAGAGCAGTCGTGACGCATGGCAGATACCATTAGGGGTTTTTGGCTGTAATAGTAGTCGTGGATAATGGAACCTCTACTTTGCCCTAACGATTTATGACCAAATGTGGAGATTGTGTTCCCAGATGAAGGGGATAGTGAAATTGAGCGAGGTGAAGCTCGCTTTGTTGACGTTGGAAGTACAAAGTTGGCACCGAATATGACTGGTGTATTTAATGGGAGGAAACTGTGAATCGAGGGAACTACGGACGCATCTGGTAGAGTGTGCGCGGGTTCTGCCGTCGACGGTTGTCTCCATCGATAGCAAGTACAAGAAGTTTCCGCCCACTTCTGGTGTGAGACCAATTTATGTATGAAGAGGACTTCATCAGTGGGAAATGATGAGAAGCAGGATATCTTCAGTGTCAAATGTTCTAAATGTAGATTTCTAGACCAAATGTATTAGTATTAAACAAATTTTATTTTGAAAAAGCATCCCATTGTCTGACTGGTCGAATGCAAGGTTGAAAGTGTGCATAAATAACTATCAAGTAAACAATGGTGAAAGTCGACCTGAACCCGTGACCTCTACGAAGGAAGTAGAAAAAAAGCTATCCATGGCATTATGTAGGACCATGAGCCAACGTACGACAGAGTCGTACTGCTCGGCCATCGACTACAACGGACGGTGCTTGTTGAGAACTGCCTCTCATTGGCATCCATAAGGGATGGAATGAGGGCGGTCAAGATGCGTAAACAGGTAGGAATAAACAGACCCGTTTCCACCTCATCTGGTGACAGCTCACGACGACTTCACTTGGAAGCTTTCTACGAGTCGATTGATGAGCTATAGCACTAATCAATTAGAATTCACATTGAAGTCATTTCGTAGCTAATGTACGGTAAGTTGGAAACACGCGATTTATGTATTGCCCAAACGTACAGCATCTTCTTCATTTCGCATTCGACGATGAGTCGCTCGTTGCCCGGTTTAACGCCTACGTCATTCCCGCTCGATGACACTTATCGCCGACGACCGGGACTGCCCCTCATTGCATTAGCGAGGTTTCGGCGATAAAGATAAGATTGTGTGCGCAACGCCCTTGCGCAAACTTATTACCCCTCGAACGACTTCTGAGCCCACCGCGAGACTGGGCGAGGGAGCAAGCCATATAATCATCTTGCCGACGAAGACTTCACCGCCTCCTTCCTCCCCCTTCGTCTCTCATTCTCCCCTTCCCTTACTTTACATACCGCCACAATGCCTCGAGATCCGCTCATCGGTCTGGTCGGCAAGCCGTCGGCCGGTAAGAGCACCACGCTCAACAGTCTCACAGACGCCTCGTCAAAAGTTGGTCCGTAAACCTCCAAATCCATTCGACCGAGAGAAAGGAAACCCCGACGCCCACCGACCTGGTCGCTGATGGACATATCGTGTAAACAGGAAACTTCCCGTATGCTCCAACTCTTATGCTTCCTCCGGCCGCCTCCTTCATATAATTGAAATCATGTTTTCTCGTTGGTGTCTAGACAGCATTCACTAACGTTCAATGTCTCTCGCTTTGCAGATTCACAACTATCGACCCGCAAAGAGCAATCGGCTACCTCCAAATAGAATGCGCCTGCGCGCGCCACGGCGTCTCGGACCGCTGCCGACCCAACTACGGCGCCTGCATCGACGGCCGCCGTTCGGTACCCATCGAGCTCCTCGACGTCGCCGGCCTCGTGCCGGGAGCGCACCAGGGTAAAGGCCTAGGCAACAAGTTCCTCGACGACCTGCGACACGCCGACGCGCTGATACACGTGGTGGACGCCTCGGGCACCGTCGACGCCGAGGGTAAAGAGACGCGCGGCTACGACCCGTCGGTCGACATCGCCTGGCTGCGCGGCGAGATCGTGGCCTGGATCCGGGGCAACCTGATGGAGAAGTGGGGGTCGATCCGGCGGCGGCACATGGCGATCAAGGCGACGGCCGTCGAGACGCTGCAGGGCCAGTTCTCGGGATACGGGAGTACTTCAAACGTTGTCGCGCGGGCGCTGGACCGGTTGGGCATCAAGGAGCCGCTCGAGGACTGGGACGCCGAAACGATTGACCGCGTCGTCAACGCCTTCACCGACGAAAAGTTTCCGACCGTCATCGCGCTCAACAAGATTGACCACCCGGACGCCGACAAGAACATTGCCAAGATTGCAAAGATGCAGGACCCCAACACGATCGTGCTGTGCTCCGCCATTTCGGAGATTTTCCTGCGCAAGATGGCCAAGCAAGGGTACATCAAGTACACGGAAGGCAGCGAGTTCGTCGACACGCGAGAGGACCTAATCGAGCAAGGGGACCCGACGGGCGGGAACCTGAAAGAGCTGGACGAAAAGAACCGCAACCGGATAGAGAACCTCAAGGACATGGTGCTCTACCGCTTCGGGTCGACGGGCGTGGTGCAGGTGCTCTCCAAGGCAGCCGAGATCCTGGGCCTCGTCCCGGTGTTCCCGGTGCGCAACACCACCTCCTTCACCTCCGGCGCTGCCGAGTCCAAGTTTGTCTTCCGGGACTGCGTGCTGGTCAAGAAGGGCACGACGGTCGGCGAGGCGGCGCGCAAGGTCATGGGCGACGCACCGATTGCGTATATCGAGGGCGCCGGCGGTCAGAGGGTCGCGGAAGACCACCTCGTCACGGTTGGGAAGAACGATGTAAGTGCTACACGGCCCCCTTTCTGATATTCACATACACGTATCCTAACGTTGTTTTCAAACAGATCTTGTCGTTCAAGGTTGGAAGAGCTTGATGAAGAGCTGCAGCCATCTCTGCGTCATCTGACCATGCCACACTCACTTCCACCACAGCTGCGTAGACTGGGAAAATACCCAGTGACATCTAGATTCCCCGTGACTGCCCCTCTCCTTGGAAAAGATAGAAGGGGGTTCATCGCAAATCGTTCACAAAATGCTCCATATAGAGTTGGGAGGCGGGTACTCCGGATCAACCGCCCCCTAGCCCAGTAAGGCGAGAGCGATCACCTGGGGCCAAGGGACCATTCAGGGTGGGCCTCGAAAAAAAAAAAAGAGAGAGAGATAATTAAATAAACAAGTTCCAAAAGCTCAAGACATGACTGCCGCGGGCAAATGAGAGCACTATTTTCAAAGTTCCGAGTTGGAACTCGAGTCATTCCGATGTGGACCGTTAAGGTATCTTCTTGGTATTCTGCCCTATCTCTGTTTTTTTCGCATTCGCGCTTCGCGGCCATACCCGCGCCATCTCGTTTTCTCTTTTTTTATCCATACATACTAGATTCCTCCCTCACAAGGGCAGTGACCACCAGCCGACGGGTTGCGGTCTGCGCCTACCAAAGTGCAATTAAACTAAGGTAGCGGACAGGGATACAGGCCTCACCACGAAGGCGGGGGCCCTGTCCTTGCTGCCAGCGTCCGGCCAGCCAGCCACAATGGAGCCTGGACCCCCGGACGCTTCTGGCTTCGCGCCGATTGCCAGAAGCCCAGAGGTACCGCAGTGCCGAGCTCCTCTGTGTCCGAGTTGCGTCCGCGTCCCTCGGCTCCCGTTGGTGCTGGCGGATTTTCCATGTTGCAATTTGTAAAATGAACCATTTCTGCTGTGTTCCGTAATATCATACGGAGTACCCGCGAGGCAGACTGCGAGCAATAAGGCGGATCAGCAAGCAATTTGGGGGCCATTGGCATGCGCATTCCCTTGCTGGCGCTCAGCTCAATGTGATAGAAACAAGGTTATTTTGCACTCACCAACTCATCTGAGCGCAATCATCGTCAAGGAAATAAGCTCCAAAGTAGCGTCGCAGAGTCGGATGTTTTTAACAATGGTCTAGAATATTTGTGGCAGTAGACGGAAGGTTGTGAACGTTTCAATGCGACAAGCATGACATCACATGGATCTGCATCAATGGTTTGGCGGTCTTGTGGGGACGTCCAACCGCGTATCAAGGCCAGCTGACTGTGTTCGGCAAACTGCGGCACAGTCGGAAGCATTGATTCACACAAGTGTTCACAAGGATCACGACCAATAAGTTTTGGTGAAGTAATTTGAAGAGATTGATATGTCGGGTATCGAATTAAGCATGCTACACACAGCGCGAATCCCTCCTCCACTTCCTGGTCTTGAATGCCTGCCCAAAACAAATCGTTTCGAAAAGTCGCATTCCGCAAGGCGAGAAGTAACGTGACAAAGTCCGAAGAATGGAACCGCCAGGAATTATGAAAAGAGGCCGTTGCTGTGTCGTTGTCGTAAAAAACAGTGGTGGAGGTTGGTGAGGTAGGGGGTAATAGGCCAACCCTGCAGAGCAGCATGTATCCTTGCAGCTGGCGCAGGAGGATCCCCCAGCATTGCCGGATGAGACGGAGAGCCAAGGTCGCTGGAATGCCCGGCCACCGCCTACAGCGTCACACTCTTCGAGAAGGCGTGGTTACACATCCTTGAGAGTAGGTAGAGGTCATGCCGCTTCCGTTGCTGAACATCGTCATGTCCTCTCGTGTAGGCGATTACGATCGGAGGATTGCAGCGACGATTCGCTTAGTACTTCAGAATGATGTACAGAGCGTGGATGATACCAGGGAGGTAACCTATCATTGTTAGCTGAGTTCACATTGTCTGTGGACCTGTCAAGCTTACCAAGGATGGTCAACAGGATGTTGATGAAAAAGTCAGCGCCGCAGCCACGCTCGAGGAAAACACCAACGGGCGGGAGGATGACAGCAAGAATGATCTTGCAGATATCGGAGGCGGTGAAAGGCATGTTGATTGATGTGTTGGTGTTGTCAAATGGTGTTTGTTTGTTTGTGTAGGATAGTTCGTGACGGGATCTTGAAGATCTGATGTGTGATGTCGAATGTAAGTTCGTTGGATGAGGGGGAGGGAACCGAATGGTAAGTAGGCTGGGGAAGAGATGGTTATATAGCAGGAATGAGAGCAATTGCCAATTGGGAAGCCACAGCTCAGCGCAGGAAAAATACAAAAAAAGGCAAGGACGAGCTCACAGTGATGTGATGTGGACTTGCATGGGCCACCCCTTCCCGCTCTCCTCCGTACCAACCTGACCTTACCTTACGGATACGTCTGACAAGGGACAAGCCAGTCGCAGGTGGCAGGCCAGTGAGGCCCGGCAGACATGTCTTCCCCCCCAAAGTACCCAAGCGCAGCCTCCCAAGACGAGCCAACAAGCAACAAGAGCGTCTGGTCGTGCCGGGAAAGGCTTGGGGGTGTGGTATGAGAGAGGAGTTGCGTCATCGACTCATTCCCGGTTTGCTGCCGCAAGGAAAATAAGGCAGAAGCGGCAGCACCAGCACACGGCCACACGAACTGCAAGCTCTGGGCCTCTGGCTAGGCCATTTACGCCTTGAGAGAAGAAGGAAAAGATGGGATGGCTCTTGCCGTGCGTTGCGGACAAGCCACACCTCCGCCCACTTTAGCAATGACCTTGTCTCTTTTTCCTCCTCATCCTCTGCACTGCTGCAGGCTCTCCCTCCTGCGCCTGCGGAAACAAGCACCCGAGCGGAGCAAATGTGAGCCCCTTACGACGTATCACTGGGACACACGGCATCTGGACCTTCCTGCTGCCTGTCATGCCTTTGTCGCTGCATCAGACCTCTCAGTGCACACTGCCAGGTTTCTCGAATCCCCTTGACGAGGATTGGATGCTTGCTCTCAACCTCCGAAGCTCGCTTCCACGGCAAACATTCGTTCCCCCTACGTCTTCGTCGTTGTTCCCTCTCTGCGCTTTCGCGATGTTAAATCATCTTGGATCGCGGTGGCCTCGGTTTCCGATCTATCCTTACTAAATCGAGACTCATTGCGCGTCCTTCCATCCCTCTTGCCCAGCCCTTTCCCGCCGTCATTGAGGGGCTCCGTGCGGTTAGTCCGACGACTTTGAGCAACTTGCACAGTCAATTCCTGCTCAACTGCTATACTTGCTCCCTCATGTACCTCAGCACCTTAGCTGCGTGAACTCTTTTCGGTGGACGCGATAAAGGTGGGTGCTACGTCATCAACCAAGCCCTTGCTAGCGCCGCGCTGGTGGAGTCCGCTCTTCTTAATTTTGCTCTTTTCGCTCATGGCTCCACCCATCGTCATCCAGTCAAAACAGCTCCGAGGTGATCAGGGGACATCCCCATGCACGCAAGCCTCAAGGTGCGTGTCATGAGCCACAAACGCCACATATTGGTAGCTGATCTATGGCGCAACAGTGACGACTCAGCCACACATGCGTTCCAGGGTCTGCCTGTCTTGTCTATGTCGAGGCCCCCAACAACTCAAGGTTGATGCTATTCTCTTCTCCAGCGGACATCGGTCCGTCCGCGCTCGCTGCGGAGAAGGACGCAACGCACTGGCGATCCATGTGGTTCTTCTCCTCCACCTGAAGATTTCCTTTTCTTCGTTCGTCCTAATTCTCCTTCTTCTTCCCTCCTGAACAACACAGGAAACCTGTCAGTCATGTCTCACCAATGAAACCCAAGGCCCTCGTGACTTATGACGCAAGGGGCCCTGTCATGCCCGGCGGCAAGAGGGCCAAGCCGGCTCGGCAGCCCGCAAGGCTAGGGAGGAGACGCGGCCTGTCTCCGCTCTGCAACGGGGAACAGTCAACGTGGGCGGCGAAAAGACGTCAAATCCTCAATGTCGCCCTCGCTCCGAGCTCGTAGGGCTGGGCATGGCCGGCAGCTTGCGGCAAGGCTAGCTGTGGCTGGTGACTGTGAGGTATGCCGCGACTTATTTTGCATGCCTTGGACAATTTTGCGATTTCGTCGTAACCAACGCCACACTTGCGCACGCTTGAGGCTCAAGAGGCCGATGATGTAGTGTCACATTCGTGTTTCCGTTGACTTCCAGGTCCGAGGTTATTATTAACATGTTTATTCCTTGTTTCGGCCGGGCCAAGCGACCTCATTGGCAATCGATTCTAGCTACTGTACATCGGCTTCCCCACGAAAGCCAGGTCTGGCCAACAATGATTGACTAGCTCTCATAGGCAGTCGTAGACTGCCAAACTGCCTAGACATGCATGTCTGAGGCTACTGTCCACCAGCCATTTTACGTTCGGCACTGGGCATGACACAACTGGCTTGGAGTGTAGACCAAGGCAACAAGGTCCGTACTTTCGCTGGAGAGCTATTTGCGCCAACGGTGCCGTATTTCCGCGAGCTATTCCAGCTTCGGCTTTTTTAAAAAAGATATCTTGTAGGTTAACTTGGCTTTAAGCGTCATAGTGGTTCATTCGTCGTCGTGCGCAGAAGGAGCCATTTTCCTGCCAAACGCCAATGTGCCGCCAATCGTCTTGCCCAAGATGTATCCGGCGTAGAGGCCGCAGACAATAGTAACGGGCCACTTCTGCCACTCACGATCCCAATCGAGCGGGATGGGCACCGCGCCGAGCCACGCGCCAAACAGTCCTCCTACGAGACCGCCGTATGCCTCGTCCAACGGTGCCGCCGCACTGGCGAGAGCCGCCCAGGTGCTCGCGTCGACTCCGTGAACGTAGAAGAGCGGGAAGAGCGAGAGAATGGCGACGTTGGCGGAGCAGAGGAGAGTATGCGGTACATGCGTCAAAAAGGGGGCGCCGAAGAGGACGAAGACGACGTGGATGGCTGGCGTTACGAGGACAGCGAGGAGGAGGGAAAGGAATATAGCCTGTAAAGTTCCAATGGTCAGCTATGGCCTTCTACACACTGACCGAGCCTTGTGACTTACAATAAAGATATTGGGCCCCGTGCTCTCAACCTTCTTCTTCTCGCCCGGCCGGGGCTTTTTTGACGGCCTCGCGCTTTGCGATCCAGCCGCCGGCAGACTGACAAAGGCGTAGACGACTTGGATCGCGACGACGACGGGGAGCGAGTTTTGGAGGGTTCGCACGGGGTCGGCCACTAGGGAGCTGAACTGCGCGAGGAAGAGGCCGGAGATGAGCACCGGCTGGATGTGTCGGACGACCTGCGCGGCAGGGCTCGCCAGGGCCTGGACAGGATGCAACACGTTGTCCTTTGGCTTGCCCGCGTCGGAAGCGGCCTTTGATGATGCTGGCGCTGACATTGTCACGGGGTCGACCAGTGGCATGGTGTGGGTAAGTGGGAGAATGGGGTGAAGCGATCGATTCGGTCGGGTTCGGAGCCCAGTCTCCTGTCGTTCGGTCGATGGCTGAGGCACGGTACGGGTTGAGTTCGTGAACGGGTACCCGGAAGGCCACGGCTCTGGAAAAATTCCGGAACGGGCGCGTCGAGGCGCGGGCACCGTGCATTCGGATCCGACCGGGTCACATGACGATAAGATGCGAAGGGTCTGATAACGAACCCCAGATCCATGAGCTGGCTCGCTTACCTAAGTAAGACACTTACACTCTGCTCTTCTTGCTCTGCTGGAGGGAACCGCCGCCTCTGGTAAGGTACGTATCTGCAACAAATTCTGCTCACAGAATACATGGTAACTGTCTCACGGTTTACCTTGTTTGGATAATGACTGTTCATCTCATAATCGTGGTCTCCTCCTTTCGGGATCTGTAGGATACAAATCTGTCGATTCGGAAGCAAGGCAGCTGTCAATCTTTCCCCGGATTCACCCTCGTCAGCGCACCCAGCCGGTCGGGGCCTGTGGTTCGATAGCTGAAGGAAATGGCGATCATGTCATTGGCACAGGATTCCTCGCCCCGCTTCTGCCCAATCAGTGCTCGTACTCGGTGTCTCCCGTCAGACCACATCACCCCATTAATGTTGGCAGTCGTCAGGAAACCACCTGAAAACGCACGATCGCCCAACGTCAGTTTTTTTTCCTTGGTTGCTAACAACGGCTGGAATCCAAACGGGCCCCCTCCAACTCGGGCTTTGCGAACCACGTTACCAAGCGCTGCGCTTGCCCCCTTTTTTCGCGGCTGCGCCTATTGGATGAGACATAGTTGTCGTTCGTGATTCACACCTTTTTTTTTTGGTGCTGCAGAAACCCAAACCCTTGGCCCTGGCTTTTGGGGGGATCCGTTTACAAGATGGGATGGCATGATCTTGACCCGGCCCAGATTAGAAGCCTCCAGGCACGGCAATCTTACGGGCAAAACTGCCCGCCCATCTGCCCACAATAGGCGTTTGCCGTTGGAAATCCCGGAGTCCTTTGTCAAGATTCACAGATCTCGTAGGTATGCGGGTTGGAGGCACAATCTTTTCCTTGGTATAAGACCCAAAGCAGCTTCCCGTCTGTCGTGTTCCCATTCCCGTTCTCATCATCATCACACATCAACAACACCAAACAGAGTCTCAATTCAACCACCAAACGAACTCCCCACTACATCTTTTGTACGAGTGTATTGTGTATTACATTCCACCTCACTCCTCTCCATCAAACCAATAGCAGTCTCTTGACTCAACACCAAAAAACAAATAATCAACCCTCCAATCACCACTCAAAATGTCTCCCGCCTTCGCCGCCCGCAACGCTGCTCGCTTCGCTGTTCAGCGCAGACAATTTACTCTCCTCCACAACATGCGCAACGTCGCCCGCTCCTTCGAGCCTCATCCCTTCCAGAGAATGTCGCAGACTGGTGTTCACGCCAAGCCCTACTACGGTGCCATGATCAAGAAGCGTGCCGTTACCGCAGCAATGTAAGAAGCTATAACAGCCTTATCTACAGAAGACACGACAGTAACTAACCATCAAACAGGTTCTTCCCCCTTGCTTTCGGCATCCTCGGCTGGCCCTACGCAAGCATGCTGCTTGTCGATGGCCACATGTAAAATGCCTCTTGGATAGTCCATCCACAAAACGGGATGGTTAGCAACAACGATACAGGAGTTGGAAGTTATATTTGGGAATTTGGGGCATTTACGAGATACCAGTACATATCTCAAGCATCTGAAGGCGTTCGGGGGCTTCTTGGATACCTATAGCATCGGTAGAAGTCCATACGGATCATGCATAATTTACTTTGTTCAAACTAAGAACCCACCTGAAATCCTCTCGTCTAATCATATTTGACCCTGAGAAACATCAAGCTTGCCTAGATGAATCTGTTAGCACGATAAAAGTCATAAACTCTGCATCGTCCCATGTCTGGACTTCACTTACAACTTACAAGAGACCCTGAGAGGCCCGTGCGTGGATGCTCCGAGGTGTGCTACTCCACTTTTGTCCTAGTCCCTCATTCGCGCCCATGCAGCTCCCCGGACTGCTACCGCGTCGTGTTGAAGCTGCCACTTTTAACCATTTTGACAACACTATCACCTCCCAAGGCGAGCAATTGCGACCACGACCCGACGAGAATACCTGACAAACAGGTGCCAGCGACCTGCCATAAGCTCGAGTGCGGCTTTCTGTTGACTGCCATCGGGTCATCAAGCATCAAATCTCGCCCCCACTTGCAGTCACCGCCCGACCGACAAACAAAGGGGTTCCGCCGCGAAAACGAACCGAAACGACCAGCAGCAAGAGCATCGTGAGGGCTAAAAAGCTCGAGGTATAGACAAACAATATCATTTTGTTGTTGAATTTTCGGATGCATCTCACAAGATGACGGACTCGCTGCACAACGCGCCAATTGTCCTAGACAATGGCTCTGGTACGATCCGCGCCGGTTTCGCAGGCGATGACCTTCCCAAATGCTACTTCCCCTCGTTCGTCGGTCGTCCCAAGCATCTGAGAGTTCTCGCCGGTGCGCTCGAGGGCGAGGTCTTCATCGGAGAGAAGGCGGCAACGGAGCTCCGAGGCCTGCTGAAGATCAGGTACCCGTTGGAGCACGGCATCGTCACGGACTGGGACGATATGGAAAAGATTTGGGAGTACGTCTACGGCGAAGGCCTCAAGACGCTCAGCGAAGAGGTTCGTTTGGCATAGCTGATGGCTCGTTTGATTTGCGAAACGTACCGCATCTGTTCTTGATACTAATATCCATCTCAAGCATCCCGTCCTCTTGACAGAACCACCCCTCAACCCTCGCAGCAACCGCGACACAGCGGCCCAGATCCTCTTCGAAACCTTCAACGTTCCGGCACTGTACACATCAATCCAAGCCGTTCTTTCATTATACGCTAGCGGCCGGACGACCGGTATCGTTCTTGACTCAGGCGACGGAGTGTCACACGCGGTGCCAGTGTACGAGGGCTTCGCCATGCCGAGCAGCATCAGGCGGATAGACGTGGCAGGACGCGATGTGACCGAGTACATGCAAATGCTTCTGCGGAAGAGCGGCTACGTCTTCCACACCAGCGCCGAGAAGGAGGTTGTGCGGCTCATCAAGGAATCTGTCACTTATGTCGCTCACGACCCCAGGAAAGAGGAGAAGGAGTGGGCAAACAGGACAGATCCGGCCAAGGGCGTGGAATACGTTCTTCCGGACGGTCACAAGCTCAAGGTCAGTTTCTTGTTATGGCAGAGAGTAAAGATAAGTAGGCTGACTTATGTTTATAGATCGGTGCAGAACGGTTCAGAGCACCGGAAATCCTCTTCGACCCCGAAATCATCGGCCTCGAGTACCCTGGTGTGCACCAGATTGTCGTCGACGCCATCAACAGGACAGACCTCGACCTGCGCAAGTCGCTCTACAGCAACATCGTGCTCTCTGGCGGCAGCACGCTGACTAGGGGCTTCGGTGACCGTCTGTTGACGGAGCTGCAACGGCTAGCCGTCAAGGACATGAGAATAAAGATCTTTGCGCCGCCAGAACGCAAGTACTCGACATGGATCGGTGGAAGTATTTTGGCTGGTCTCAGCACCTTCCGAAAGGTATGTCATATTCTGTCTGCCTATTCTTTTCCGTGGGCTCGATTTACTGCGGACTCTTGAGACTGACCCCTTTTTACAACAGATGTGGGTGAGCATCGACGACTGGCATGAGAACCCGGAAATCATTCACACCAAGCTTACGTGAGACGGTTCTTGTTTTAAATTCATATGGATGAAGCGGTTTCCAGATGGCGTTACTGGTCCCCCTCTCGACGTTTATAGATCTAGAGCTGTGTTCACCATCCTGCTGGGCCTGATGATATAAAGGGCTGCAACAGGATGAGTAGATGACGCTTAGATGTCATGGAAGTTGGGAGCGAGAGAGAGTGACGATTGGCTGAGTTTGAGATTTACCTACCCTCAAAAGACATCGGCATTCGCGGAGCCATTGTCATAGGTAAAAGGCAGCATATGAGGTAATGGTCAGCTAGAAAGTTGAGAATGATACCCGAACCTGTTGTCTCTTTTGATCACATATGCAGTTTGTACTTTTTGACCATGCATTGCCGTACAATGGAATGCAGCTTGCCGCATGAATTGGGGTCCAGTTGGTTGATTGTTGTCAAGTTGCGTGACATGCGTCCGATGTGAACCGGGGGATTACGTTGGTATCAGTATATTCCTTTTCCCTTTGGGACCGTAACATTCTTCCTACCCTCAACCTTATCTCCGTGTCTCGCCAAAATAGCGTCGATAATTATCTTTTCTTATGTCTTATCTGTAGTAGCTACCTGTTCCTTTGGCCCCGAGTGTTTGCTCGCCCCCGGCCTCGTCGCATGCTTCTGTCAGATGTCAGGTAGGATCGGCAGTTTGTGAGTGAACACGTATCGATGCCCTAGCTCGGCCGGTCTAAGTGAGTCACTGCGACGGTGCTATCTAGGTTGACTGTCGGAGTTGGGGTCCAGAACTGAGACTCAGCTAGGTAGTACTGGCGCGTACATGTGGTTGTATTCATATATGCAATGACACCGACCAGAGGTGTGATGAATTGTTGTTGGTTTCCTTGAGTTGGACCGGGTGAGCGAAGGTGAGGTTGGGGTTGTGAGACTGGGGGTTGTCATTGTTGAGCGGTTAAGGTTGTTTCAACCTGCCAGATGGAGGGCATGTTGGAGTGAGATGAGAGACTACGGATACGCAGTTTGAGACGCAGGTTTTGGCCTTGTCTACCTTCCTTTCCCAAGGTTCGTGACTTTAATTGTCAGTCTCTAATGGTCTTTGCTCATTGAGATGTAATTAGTATAGGACTGCTTCAACCATGACAGCCAGACTATTTTACGTCTCAACAGGCGAAGCCAGTCAAATGAATTGCAAAATAAAGGACACTGCACCACCATAAGTGAGATGGTTCACTTAGGTTATTGACCGGCAGATGAGATTATCTCACATTATTGGCCAAAATCAAGGTCATTTGTAAGATATGAAACATTTAATATTCAAGAGGAAACCAATAGGTGGTCCCTCCAAGTACTACTTTGCTGAACAACCAGATGAGTGCATCTGGGGGTATTGTGTCCGCCGCGCTCGCTCTCATGCCATTCACCAGAAAACAGAAGCCATTCCCAGGCCGCTCCCGCTATATCCTTGATAATTCATTCCGTATGCGTTTGTGCTTTTATGGTTTCCGTATAACGCCGTGCTGTTGTGATTATAGAAAAAGAGGTGTGTACAGGTAGATGCTCAGTTGGCCTTGGTGACTCGGCGCCAGAAGTTGCCGCTGCGGTTCTTGAGAGACTTGAGGGAGGAAGTAGACGCGGAAGTCTCCGAGTCGCCGCTGTGGACAGAAGAGGCGTCCGAGACGCGGCGGGTGACGTTGCCGGCGCCGCCGATACCGACGTGGCCAACGGCGGCGCGGTCACGAACCTCCTGGCGGTCAAAGTCCTCGTCAAAGGTGCGAACGGGACGCTCGGGGGCCTCGTGGCGGTTGCCGGCGCCGCCGATGCCAGAGTAGAAGCGGCGGGTTGCACCTCCGTTGCCGGCGGGGATGGGCGCGGGCTTGAGGGGGGTGGTGATGCCGGTGGCCGGGGTGAGGACCTGGGGCGCTTTGCGGATGTTGCCGAAGCCGCCTCTGCCGGAGTAGATGTAGGTGTTTGGTGCCACGGTGGGGTGAGGCTCGGTGACAAAGATTTGGGAAGGCATCTTAGTGAATTTGTGTGTTGTGTGTGTAATATGTGGTTTGGTTGTGGTGGTGAGCTTTGAGGTCTGATACGAGGTGGAAGTGGGTGTAAGTGGGATGGATGTTAACTGAAGTGTCGTCTGAACTGTCAGATGAAGAGACTTGGGTACCCAGCTGAAGATATGTGAGATGTGTCTTGGATGTGTCAATGATGGGAAAGGGGATCCTCGTGAGAAATGATGAGAGGAGTCCAAGGTTATTATAGGTTTGTCCTTGGAAGAGCAAGAGGTGGTGGAGGGTTAGTCTCACAGACACACCAAAGAGAACAGACGAGCAGTGTCCTCCTGACAAGCAAAAGTTTCTCCCATGCCCCATGAGCTGAGTGACGGCGTTGCACTCGCAACGAACAAGGTGTGCTTTCTCATACACTAGGTACGTAGCTACGTACTGTTGTGGAAGACTTTTTCTTTCTTTCTTAGTGCGAGAAGGAAAGAATAATAAAAAATGAATAAAACCGGAGAGCCCACATTAGGCAAAGTTTTGTCAGAGAGGGCGGCTCTCGAGCAAGTCACAGAGTGAGGAGGAGGCGGAGAGATCTGGATGCGCAAAATTAGCATGGCCCAGAGGCCCCGAAACAACGGGAGCGGAGCTACGCTAGCTAGGCTGGGCCCAGGCTCATGGGTAGCTTGGACCTTGGCTTTCGCTTTTTGCCAGGTCAGGTTTGCTGCTGTAGACTTGTTGGAGCCGGTGTGGGGAGTGAGCAGAAGGAGAACATGCATGTCGTGATGCAGTGAGTTAATGACAAGACAAGGTCAGATGTGTGTGAGACATGGGTCTTTGCCGGAGGCATGCTGCATATGCCGTATGCCTCTCTGGGTTGCTAGGTCTTTTACCACCACCAACACACGCGTTCTGAGCTCTCATTCACCCTGGTCGTATATCGCAAGCTGCTGGGCAATGCAATTGAATTGTAACCGGACAGAAGAGCTTTCTCTCTCTTATCATCGATAAGCAAACGTCGAGTTCCATGTTTAGCTACTTTTGGTTGCACTCAATGATCTCACTGATAAGAGTTGTAGAAAAGCAACGAGTAACGCCCGTTGCGTCGTTTGTGATTCCTACGTTAATCATTCTCAGGCCCCCAAGGACCCCAAAGACCCCAAGGACCCCAAGGACCCCAAGGACCCCAAGCGCTGCAAAGAGCAAGAGGGCAGCTACCATCGGCAGAAGACGAGCTTCAGTCGTCTGTCAAGGCGGTGATTGATTTTTTTTTCTCTTCCCCTCTCCACTTCTTGGGGCCAGGTGGACCTCGTGACTCTTCAGAAAACTCCAGTTGTCAAATTCTCGCCATGAAAAGACGCCATTCTGGAGCAAACGATGGGGTAACGTTTTGCTAATAGATTACCGCTTTCGGCCGTAGCGCTGCCTCGGGAGGGCCCACTGGCTGGTCACGACGCTCCTCTTCAAACAAGCCTGAAGGGCTGGGAGCTGGGGAAAACGGGGCTAATGCAAGGAACGTGGAGCGTGCTGGACGGAATTTCGCAGTGACTCTTGGTGTCTGGCAGAGTTTTATTTTTCTCTCTCCCCTCTCTGACCTTCGTTTCTACTGCGTAGCGCTCGGGAAAAGCTGATCCTGATCGCTGCTGGCATGTTTTGGCTTGGAGGGAGTGGATAGCACTGGGACACTATTAGGTCACCACCCACCCCCTCCCTGGCTAGGGCCAACAGCTTTCGACGACGTCAAGGAGTTCCTGCCCGCTTGTACCATTACCGCCCCCGCCAACCTACCCTGCCGTCGACCAGTCATCAATTTCCTGGGGGTAATGGGAATCCGTTTGCCGCGTCTCTGAGTGTCAGCAGACCTTTTCTGAGCCCATGTCTGATGCCACGATCCTGTTGCAGGTTTGAAGGAAATTCCGTTGACGAAGCTCGTCTCGGTTTCGAGGCAAACGTGCTCGCTTGACAGCCTTCGGTTCGTTCGATAGTCTGGCGCCAGCCTACTCCAACCATTGACGTGAGTTCTTGGCTGTATTTCGCCTTGAGTTCAACTTTGTTGCCATCGAGGGCATGAAGCCACGATTCAGTGACGATTCCTGCATTGCCCAGTATTCGACATCAAGGTACCGAGTGCCACGATTTTCATTTCCGGGTTAAATGTTCTTCACTGAGATGACTGTGAGACTTGAGTAACATTGAGTCAGCCGAGAAAGAGAGAAAGGACTCAAGAGGAATTGACAAGCTTATACTACTGCTGAATGTGAAGATATTCAACTAGAGACTATCACTTACACCCCGCATCCCCAACCAAAAATCGCAACAGAAACGAGCTTCTCAAAAACTTTCGATGAACGGAGCGGCCCGCAAAGCTGTCATCCCATCTGATCCTCAGACTTACTGACTATCGAGAGAACACACTTTTGCTCCCGTAATCTAACTCCATCTCAGCTTGCGAAGTGTTAAAGGGCCACCAGTCTTACCCTCCGTAGACACTCCTTCAAAAAGCCAAAAAAGCCATCGTCAAGTTCGGCTTACACCAAGCCCAAGCCCAAACCCTGGGCTTGAAAGGCAGTGAGACCGGCGCCCTCATCAAACCGTGGCGTCTCCATTACGTACAAAAATACAGACGAGAAGCTAGGAGCCCAGGACACTTTTCCCCAGACGCCCGGCGAGCGCCATGATCCGCGCATCTTTCTTCCTCCACACATCAAATCTCCTTACCCCGCGTTTTTCGCTGAACCTGGCTCCCCTCCGGATGAGGCAAGCCCCGGTCCAGAGTTGGAGGAGGTGCCATCTGATCCGTTCAACCCGTGTGATCAGAAGTTCTTTCTCTATCCCTTGCGGATGAGCAGGGGGGGGGAGGGGATGGTAGGTAGTCAGGTAACGGTGCGCTCTCTCAGGGCTGAGCGCCCGCAACAACGTGGTTGAAGTCCGTCGCTGCGGGAACATCTTTGTCTCTGAGAGGTTGTGGGTGGTTCCGATGCGCCCGGTGAAGAGAGTCGGCCGTTTCAACGTCGGGTTGAGAAATGAAAGCTTTGTGGTGTTATATATTGACGTGTTGATCTTTCAATGTTATGATCGGCTCACCACTCACTAGACAGAGCTCGCTATCTCCGTCATTGCCATTGCCATGGACTTGACTGCTGGCTTGTTATTATGGTTATTGTACTGAAGCCTCTTGCAGTTCCTTGTCATCAATAGACATCTCGCTGCAGCCAGGTTATCAGTTTGCTATCTATGATGTTCGACTTACCTAGTCGCTGAGTATTTGGAAGAGAAACAGTCTTCTGCCACCTCCGGTGTCTATTCTCACATGAATCTTGACTTCCGGAGTATCGTATGGGTGATCACTCACGAGGATTCTCAAAACACAAGTAGCACGCCATTCCACATCTCATCATTAGGCCAAGGTTTTCAGCTATCTAAGATAGTTCAATTCGAAGAGCCCTGCTACCTCGTCTAGGACATGCCTTGCGAACGTTACGGCCTCGAAAAAGACAATGAATTTGTCGTTCAGCGGGTTAAAAAGCCTTCACAAGGTCGTCAAAAGTGACAAACCACCACCCAAGAGTTGAAAGTTCGGTCTGCATGTCTGCTCTTCTCAGAGGCACATTCCCAAGATCATGCACTCGAGACAGAGATAGGTAGTCTTCAAAAAGAGGACTACCTATGCATGCTTAAGTAACTTCGCTTACGCCAAGACGAGTCAAGTCAACCACCCAAAGGACTGGCAACTGTCCCAGAATATTTCCGTATTCATACGATAAGATATTATAGGAAAGTCGCGGAAGATGAACTGCGCAGTCTGCTCCAACCTCGGTGCGGATGAGGTCAAGGGCCAGAAGCTCGCCGCGAATCAGCGCATGGCCAAGTTCATCGAACTTCACGACCTCCAGCGATCGGCAGCGACCACATCATGCCAGTCCTGCCAGCTCCTCTGGGCTGCGCTGCGTCTGCGCAAGAAGAACTTAGACGAGCCCGGCGGCAAGGATGTATCTGGACTGCTGCAGGTGCGCTTCGCACCAGGCACCCCGCTCCAGATTTCCGTGTCGGGCTGGGGACAAGATAACATTGCTCTAGAGCTCTTCTCGCGACAAGGTTAGATAGAACCTCCTACGTTAACCCATCACTTGAAGATATCTCTCGTTCAAACTCATTCACGATATAAACAGACGACCATGGCGCATGCCATCCGACCATCGGTCCAGCTCAGGAAGTAGAGGCCCACTCGTCCTCGCCGGTCAGTCTCACCTTAGCATCATCATGGCTTCAAGACTGCCTCGCAAACCACCCATCCTGCAGACAACCAGCATCAGCCTCGACTCTACCGACCCGTGTAATCGATGTCGGCACCAGCGGAGGCGTCCACGAGCCGCACCTTGTCGAGTCCCGCGATGCCTCCGGCGCATACGCAGCGTTAAGCTACTGCTGGGGCGACCCAGCATCCCACCCGGCTTTCAAGACAACCCGCCTCAACTTCGCCGCGCACCAAGAGGCCATGCCATGCGCCGAAATGCCCCCGACCCTGCGGGACGCCGTCACCATCACCAGAAACCTTGGGCTGCGGTACCTCTGGATCGACGCCCTCTGCATCATGCAAGGCGACGCCCAAGACTGGGCCCGGGAAGCGGGCCGGATGTGCGAAGTCTACTCCAACGCGACAGTCACCATTTCCGTAGACCACGCGGACGGAAGCGGCGTCGGCGTCTTTGCAGCCCAGGCCTTTGGCGCCCCGCCGCAGCATCTCGACGAGCTTGGAGACAGCGTGCGGCCGGTCTACGTCCGCGACGAGCTCAAGAGAAAACACAACGACATCACCGTCCTCCTCCGGACGATCGAGGCGGAGGGCGCGCACGGAGAACCCATCAATAAGCGCGCCTGGACGCTCCAGGAGGCGATCCTGTCCAACAGAACGCTGCACTACACGACCAACGAGCTCGTCTGGGAGTGCAACACGTCGCGCTCCTGCGCCTGCCGCCGCGACCAGCCCGTCGAGCTGGACGAGGAGTCGGTGCGGTGTTTCCGCTCGCCGGAGCTGTTTCGGGCGCTGTCGTCGGCGGAGAGGGCGTACCTGCAGTGGCGGCAGGTCGTTCAGCTCTTCTCGGAGCGGTCCATCAGCTTTGAGGCGGACCGGCTGCCGGCGCTGTCTGGGATGGCGAAGCAGTTCCAGATGATGCACGAGGATGTTTACAGACAAGGGCAGCAACGGAACCGGTACATTGCCGGTTTATGGGAAGGTGATTTTGCGACGCAGTTGCTCTGGACGGCGGACGACGACTACTGGCGCAACCCGGAGACCGTCTCGCGAAAGCCTGGGAAATGGAGGGCGCCGAGCTGGAGCTGGGCGGCCATTGAGGGGCCCATCATGTTCCATCCCATGTCTCACTTCAAGGGTGACTTGGATGTGTTGGATGTCCAGGTAGAACCTCTCATGGCGGAGGATATCTACGGTCAAGTTTGCGAGGGAGCCAAGATCGTGGTTCAGGGGGCCATAGTACACGACCTTGAGATTGCAACTACAGAGATACAGGACGGAGATTCAATGATGGGGTTTACGGAAGGCGTCAGATACGACCTCGTGAGGGCGGGAGCGATCAGGTACACTATGATCTGCGACTATTCAGGGTCCGTTGCCCTAGGTCAGCGGTACTCCTGTCTGCTCGTGGGAAAGACATGGAATAAGGGCGATGCTCATCCGTATCACGGCTTCATCGTCCTCGAGAGGATAGAACCTGGGACTGACATGTTCAGGCGGGTTGGCGTGTCGTTCCGAGCAGGGGCTTTGAAAAAGACGAGCGAGATGAAGCTATTCGACGGCGTGGCCCGCGAGCGAATCACTCTTCTCTGAAAGCGTCGATGTCCAGATGAATGAAGTCAAAAAAGAAACTTTTGGTAGATAAAGTTGCACCAGTGGGCAAAAATTTGGACGATCAGGGGATTGAACCCTGGGCCTCCCGCAGACGCTGAAGGAATGCAAAGCGGGCGCTCTACCACTGAGCTAAACGCCCGATGTTAACCGGAAACATCTCGGCGCTGGCATTCTGGCTCCGGAAGTGAATTATCAATGTTTCTCTGTATCGTCGTTTGTCCAACGCATCTCGAAATGTTGGCCTTGATCCTCAGTGCAAGCCTGCTCTAAATAGGAAACTGCTCGTGAGGCAGACCGACAATATGCGGATTAGTCTTGCCCTTTACGCGTCAAGGGGAAGGTTTTTTTTTTATCCTTCTCGGGAGCGGCTATTTCTCTGTGCGAGTGAACAGCAATTGGATACCGAAGACTTCGTCTAACCAGGATGAACTTACTTACTTAGCTGACGGGGTTTTGGGGCAAGGTAATTTCACATCATGAGAGTTTGGCATCCCGTATAGGCAACGTTGATAGCCTATACCCCGCGAGCGAGGAAAGCTAGTTTTTGACGCAAGCGTTACACTGTGACGAATCAGAGTTGCCTTGGGATTCTCCTCCACAATCAAAGATAGCCAAAGGCAGAGAGGGGACTAGTCGAGGAAGAGACCCAATCGAAGTAGCTACATAGTACCAATGATCACAAGCATTGTCGTAGGTAACTCAAGCGTAATACTCACTTCATACGCTGGCCGGTTGCTTGAATACGGTTCCAGCAAAAGACCAATTCTCGAATCATCTTCTCTTTTGTAATACACGCCCTAGCTGCTCTAAAATATCCCGGAAATGGAGAATGACGCTGCGGGACATATACAATCGTCAGAAATTTTTGTCTTCACCTCTTTTCGCCTTTTGTAGAAACCACAAGACCCATACAAGAAAAAAGACAGAGAACAGAGAGCCCCCGGAAGGAAATCAAAATGTGGTTCGAACATAGCAGATGGTTGCCAGTATTTCCAAGTCCCATTGATCATCAAGAAAACGCAAAATCTTCTGATCAAACATACTCTTTAAGCCTGGTTACGCTTGGCAAGCATGCTCAGAGCGCTACCCGCGAGGATGAATCCAGCCTGGTCCTTGGTAACGGCGTGGGCGGTCGGGATCAACACCTCGGAGCCGTCCTTCTTCTTGACAAGCAGCTGCACCTTGCCCTGCCCGCCGTTCTGGAGCATCTCGTACAGACCGACGGTGCTGACCTCGTCGCACGCCGCAATTTTGTCGTAGTCGGCCTCGTTCTCAAACGTCAGGGGCACAACGCCCTGCTTCTTCAGGTTGGTCTCGTGGATGCGCGCAAACGACTTTGTCAGCACAACGCGGGCGCCGAGGTACCGCGGCTGCAGGGCGGCGTGCTCGCGCGCGCTACCCTCGCCGTAGTTGTGCTCGGCGACGACGAGCCACTCCTGTCCGCGCTCCTTCCACAGCTGCGCGAGCTCGGGGATGGTGTGCTTGGTGCCGTCGACGTCGTAGGCGGCGTTGACCTCGCCCGTCTCCTTGTTCACGGCCGTGTTGAGCGTGTTTGTGCTGATGTTGGGCAGGTGACCCTTGTACTTGAGCCAGGGGCCAGCGGCCGAGATGGTGTCGGTGGTGCACTTTCCAGTGACCTTGACAAGGACCTTGAGGCCGCTCAGGTCGCTCTCGGGGAAGGGCGCAAAGGGCTCGAGGAAGGCGAGACGCTCCGAGGTCGGGGCAATGGCGATCTTGACGTCGGCGTTGGGCTCGTCGGGCGAGATGGACTGGAGGGACGCGACGCCGGACTCGAAGGGGGTCTTGGGGTTCTCCAGGCCGCGAGGAGCCTCGAACTTGAACTCCTTTCCGTCGGGGGTCTGCAACTTGTCCGTCATGGGGTTGAAGGTGGTTGCGCCGGCGTAGGCCATGGCGGTGACGATCTCAGGGGAGGCGAGGAAGTTCATGGTGCCGGGATTGCCGTCGTTGCGACCCTTGAAGTTACGGTTGTACGAGGTCAGGATGGCGTTCAGCTGGCCCTTGGGGATGTCGTCCTGACGCTTCCACTGGCCGATGCATGGGCCGCAAGCGTTGGAGAGAACGATGCCTCCAGCACCCTCCAAAGTCTTCAGAGTGCCATCGCGCTCCAGAGTAGCGCGGATCTGCTCGCTGCCGGGGGTGATGTAGAAGGGTGCCTTGGGCTTCAAGCCGGCCTTCTCAGCCTGCTTGACCATGCTCTCGACCTTGGTCATGTCCTCGTAGGAGCTGTTGGTACAGCTGCCAATAAGACCGGCGGACAGGACTTCGGGCCATTCCTCAGTCTGGATGGTCTCTTTGAAGGCGGACAGGGGAGTGGCCAAGTCGGGGGTGAAGGGGCCGTTGATGTGGGGCTCGAGCTCGGAAAGGTTGATCTCGATGACCTGGTCATAGTGGGCACCCTCGTCGGCTCTGAAGTTGAAACTTGACCACTTCTTGTACGCATCCAGCGCCTTGTGTTCGGCTTGTCTGCGGGTTTGGAGGAGGTAGCGTTCAGAGGCGGCCGTGTAGGGGAAGATGGAGGTCGTAGCGCCGACCTCGGCACCCATGTTGCAGATGGTGGCCATTCCGGTAGCACTAAGAGTCTCAACACCCTCGCCGAAATACTCAACGATAAATCCGGTTCCGCCGCGCACAGTCAACTTGCCGGCCAGGTTGAGGATAACGTCCTTGGGGGACACCCAGTCGTTGAGCTTGCCGGTCAGCTTGACACCGAGCACACAAGGGGCCTTTAGCTCCCAAGGAGCACCGACAAGCGCCTCCACGGCATCGGCACCACCAACTCCGATAGTAATCGTAGAAAGACCACCAGCGTTAGGGCTGTGGCTGTCGGTTCCCAACATCATGATGCCGGGAAGAGCGTAAACCTCCAGAACCGTCTGGTGGATAATGCCTGCACCAGGGGGCCAAAAGTCCATGCCGTACTTGCGTCCGGCAGACTCGAGGAAGTCAAACACCTCTTTGTTCACGTTGATACCGTCCGTCAAATCGCTCTCGGCGCCCTTGGAACCCACAATCAAGTGGTCACAGTGGATGCTGGCAGGAATCGCAGGCTTCGCAAGGTTGCAGGACATGAACTGCAACAGCGCCATCTGTGCCGATGCGTCTTGCATGTTGACTCGGTCCGGGTTCAGCTTGAGGTTGGCACTGCCGCGAATGTTGCGTCCATTGTCCGTGTTCGTGAGAAGCGAGTCCTCGACGTTGTCCAGATGACTGTACAGGATCTTTTCGGCGAGGGTAAGGCGCTGCTGTCCGAGGACATGACGGACCTTGAGGAGGTTGTCGTGAAGTCTGCGGTACGTATTGGGCTTAATGGACTTGGGGAGCAGCTTGCGCATCTCAGCGTCTTGCTGCTCGACGTCCTGGGCGGTCGCGAATGTCCTTCTAATCGGCAGGCTCGAGGATGCGGAAAGGCATGGTCGCGTGCGAGTCAGAAGCCGCTACAATCTCGTCAGTTCTCTCTTTTCTCTTCTCACTGATTGAAATGTAATTGATCCTTACCCTCGCGGCGCCTCCTGATCGACTGGCGAGCTCAATTGGTGCCATCGTCACTGAGCACCTCTCACAGGTTACTGTGAGTCGAACTTGGTGGCGGGGTGTGATGTGGAATTTTTTGGGTTGACTGTTGGCGACATCGGCACATAGGATCCAATTGGAAAGACTCAATTGAAAAGCCGGTGTATGAGTCCGGGGGAAGTTTACACCTAGTGGAGGTCATAGGCTCCATCCCTGCTCTGCCGGCTTCGCTCCGAAAACTACGCCGGGAATAGCTGCGCCGAGGTAATCCCCCTGCACAGTCAACCTGCACGGTCAACCCGGACGGTTCAGCTCGGAGCCGCGTCGCCGAGGTGCTCACTTTCGGTGGTCATGTCACCAATAAAAAAAGTAAACTCATTGTGAACTTATGGCCTGTCAACTTTCTGCTGGCTGAAGTCTTGACGGTATGAACAATGCAAAAAAAAACAATTTCCCCTATCCCAAATGCTTATCTATACACAATCCTTGAACTCCTATGTCACTGTGTTCCCATCTGTTGATGCCCCACGCTGCTGCTCTACTGATCGTACTCTGAGCTCTTCGTACCAATGAAGCCCTCGCTTCTCTCTCTTCTCCGCCGGCCCATGACCTCCTTGTACCATTCGGTGAGGGTATAACCCCAGTGGCCGGCAACGAGAACACCGCTGATGACGTTCACAATCTTCATCAAGAACTGGAGGAAGCCGTCTCTGGACTCTTCCACGGATAGAAGAATGGGCTCAATATCGTACTTGAAGAAGATGCCGGGAATGTTGTGATCGTCGGTCTCCTTGCTCTGTTCGGTGACAGCATACTGGTTCGTAGAAATGAGGTTGGACGACGAATGGCCGACAGAGTAGACGGTGGGAACCACGGACAAGTAGTACTGGAACTTGTGGAAGTTGATCCTGGCGAGGTTGACCGTGCGATCCAGGGGGTTCACAAGCGAGGGGTAAAATGGACCGAAGGACATCTCCGAAATAATGTGCGAGAAGTTGAAAGCTGCGTGGAATTGTAAGCCAAGTGTTAAGATTCAAGCCCAAGATGATCAACTTACCGGCATGATCCAAGTGCTCTCCAAACTCCATGTAGCCATGGCCCCTGGCGGTAATGTGGAAGTCACCCTGCACTCTGTTCACATCAAGGTTGCCGTAGATGCGGCAGCTGTCGCCGTCGCCCCAGAGCCTAGGTGTCTTGGCCCATTTGGCCCTCTTTTTGCTGAGCGACACAATGTCGTGAACGTGCTCCTCCCCGAAACCCTCCTCCTCTTGCCAGCCGGCGCCGGTGTCAATCTTGCCCTTGCTGTCTCTTCCCAAGCGGTGGATTCCCTTGCTGTCCACCCACTGCGACCAGTTCGTCTTGTCGCGCTTGAGCATGCTGCTTGCGAGGATACGATCACCCGCCGCATCTTGAACGTTGATGTGAAGGTCATCGCAGTGCATGCGCACGACAATATCCATGTTGATCTGCATCTCGTGCAGTACACCCTTCTCGACGGCAAAAGTGTGCGTCTCGGTACCACGCCACCAGCGACCAAGTTCAGACCAGAAGAGGAAGACCGATATGACCGTCATCGCGACAGTCCACTTTCCGCCGCCAGCGGTACGCGTCACATACTGCGGTTTCGCCTTGGCTAAGGAGACAGGACTGTTAGCACATGACCATTCTGCCAATCATTCCCGCCACGTTGAAAGGCAGCGGCACTGGAAAAAGGCCTGTAGTCAGGAAATTGGCAACTTACGAAAGGCATCGAAAGCGCTGACAATGTTGCCCTTCGCCCCGAAGGCGTCGTCGTCCAGGTGCTGCTTCTCGTCCCAGCCGTTCATCATGACGGTCTCAAATGACGTAAATCGAAAGATAGTTTATAGCCAGTAATTTAACCAGCAAAGAGAGGTTATTAAGCCTTCGCCTGTTCGTGGTCGGGCACTCGAGTTCGTCGCTGATGAATGTGGTCGCGAAGCCAGTGACGGTTTCTCGATGCGAATCCTTTCGGCGTGCTGCAAATGCTCGCCGTCAAAACTTAGTTCCGCTACCGCATGCCTTGTTTTCCAGAATCGCAAGTTTGAAAGAAAGTCGTCAAGGTCGAAAAGGAACGAGATTGTCGAGAATTGGCTTCGCGCACGCTGGTCAGACCTCTCGGCGCAACTCGTGAAGTGGGAGAGCCTGCTGCAGAAAGTCTTAAGGACACTCTATCCAAAAGTTGTCCGCAGTTCGGGCCCCCTGTCCAGGGGTCCTAGAATGATTGGTGCTGGTAATAGCGCTGGTGGGCTGGGAGGGGCGTGTGCATGGGAGCTTGTAACAGGGGTGCGATTACTTGCACGTGCGGAGACATTAAACTAAATAGCGGGCAAGACGAACGAACTGGTTATGATAATAGGCACATCTCCATTTACTTGGTTCACCGATGATTCTTGAAGCAATGTCTTGTTCGGAAAAGCTGTTAAAGCTACGGTTCATTGCGTCCTAAAACCTACAAGTACCAATCTGTAATCTGTCATGAAGAATCATGAAACGAGCGTCGCCTCGACCTAACCTGAAAGATGAGGTGCCGGTAGCTCGCGTTTTCCGCTGTTGAGAAGGCTTGCGGGCTTTGCTTGTGCCACCTCCAGCTACCGGCTCGCTCTCCTAAAACCAGGTTCCAAATGAAATCAAATAACCCCGGGCCTGATGAAATGAGACATGCAAGGAAACCCAAACCCCCAAGTACACCACCGATCACTCCTATTCCAGTGGTAAAGCGAAACTAGAAAGACCTCAGACACCTTACTTTCTGAGTCTCCGCTGCTGCTCCTCGAGGAACTCCTCGTCGGAGGCATCCAGGATATCGTACTCCTCGTCGGTCATGAAGCCGTCGTCAGAAGCATCCCAGTCCTCTTGCTCGCCGCAGTCCTCAAACTCCTCGGCCTCTGAGCTGGTCGCGTGAGCAGACTCGGCCTTGACCTCCTGGTGGATGCTAGAGACCGGGGATTCCTTCTCGAGCTTGGGGAAAATCATGGTGCTGCTCTGCATCTCAGTGGGGATCTCCTTGGGCTCTTGCTTGAGCTCCTTAGGGGTTGGCTGAGTGGTCTGGACGCTGACGTCGCACCAGAGTCTGTGACCGAACTTCAAACCATCCTTGGTCGTCAGGCGCCAGTAAGAAATGATCTTGCCCTCGCGCGCAGGTGTACGGAGGAGAACGTTGAAAGAGAACTCCTGGCCAGGGGCGAGCGGTGCATAGCAGACAGTCGACTCTGAGGCAGAAACGAGCTCGGAGATACCAGCCGGGTGGTTGGAGTCAACGTGGCCCATGTAGTCGCCACCAACAAACTTGACTGAACATCCGGCAGGCCATGCAACATCACCGTCGTTGCGGAGGACCCATGTCTGCTCAAAGACGTGGTTTGGCGGCAGAAGAGTGCCATCAGCGACAGTGTCGCGGACAAAGACAGCCTGAAGATCCTGCTCGGAGACGGGCTTCTCAACAATCGGAACCGTCTTCTCCTCGACCACCTCCTTCTTGACTTCAGCCTTGGGGGTCTCCTCAACAACCTCCTCCTTGATAATAGGCTTAGCCTCGGGCTCAGGAGTCTTCTCGACAACCTCTTCCTTGACAGCCGGCTCTGTGGGCTTCACATCCACAACAGTCTGGGGCACGTTAATGGAAGCGTTTGCCGTAGTCTCGGTAGAACGAGAGCTAGTGCGGCGAAGTCTACGGTCGCCCATCTGCTGCATACGCTGTCCATCTCCGCGCTCGCCAGTGGTGGTAACAGTGACGTGACGGACTGGCGTCTTGAACTTGACAAGGGGATGGGTCTTGTTGTGGGTGTTAGCAGGGCTAGCCTCACAGTTGGCACAGAAATCAGTATCGTGGCAAACGGTGCACTTGTATCGAACGCCAGAGATGTAAGCGGGTGCGTTGTGAGTGCGGGCGCACAGGGGTCCATCGCAGCAGATACCAAAGTGCACAGAGCGGCTGACGGCACGGCTGCGGACTTCCTCGAGAGGCTCGTAGATGGGAACGAAGCGGTGGTTAGGGTGAACAAACTTGGAGTTCACGATGCAGTCAGCGCAGTAGTCCCAGTCGGGGCAATCGAGGCACTTGTGGCGAACACCAGCAATGTACTTGTCGCAGCCGTCGCAAATGGCATTGTGACTCTGGTTGCGGCCAGGAGCCAGCTTGATCTGAATGTGGCTGGGAACGTGAGCACCCTCGACGGCGGGGATGAAGGAGTGCTTGGGGTTGTGGCCATGGGAGTCCTTCTCGAAGCATGCGTGGCACAAGTCGAAATCCTCGCAAGCTGCGCAGTGGAGGAAGCTAGACTCCGGGAGCTCCGTCACGCAGCAATTGCAGGTGCGCATGCTGTACAGCGCAGTGTTGAAGACTGGACGAAGGAGCTCACTGATGTTGGCGGGTGCCCTAGAAGGCTCTGGGATCGTCTCCTCGACATTGGCCTTGGGCTTGGGTGCAATCGTCTCTGTAGTGCTGTTGATGATTTGACCATTCTTGACGATCCTCTTGATGAGCCAGTGGTCAGCTCCGTAGCATGTGATACCCTGGTCAACGCAGTTTTGGCAAAGATCGAAATCACCATCATCGCATGTGGAGCAGTGGTAGTGAGCTTCGGGAACTGTTTGGTCGCAGCTATTGCAGCACACGGCGAAGTTGGTGTTGGGGTGCATCAATGCGGGGCAGCGGCCCCAAGAAGCTCGTGATGGAGTCTCAGTGGCGGCAGCATTAGCGAACCACTGGTCGCGAGCCGTGATACCCTCAGAAACGGGAATATCTGCAGAAGCGGCAGGCACCTCCTCGTCGTTAATCTTGGCGTGTCTTCTCAGCAGAGATGCGAGGATGGAGGCCTCGAAGTCAAGGCCGGTGTCGCTTGTAGGCAATTCCTTCTTGGTCTCATTGTCGATGACGCTAGATTGCCTCAAATCAACGAGGGGTTGCGTTACAACGTCTTCCGGCTTCTGCTCATGCGCCTCCTTCACAGCGAGAGGAGTGCTGGACTCCGGCACATCCTCCACTGATACTGGTCTGGGGGACATCTTCTCCTCGGACAACTTGGTGACACGAAGCTTGAGTTTTTGCTTGGCCTTGGCAGCTCTGTAAAGCTGCTTGTAGACTGAGACGTTCTGTTTATCGAGTGTGATGTACGAACCAGCCGAGTCGGAATACCTCTCAAGAGTAACGTTGGCATCAGAGGTAACGCCCAAAAGAGCTCTCACCTACAAGAAGCTAAATTAGCGTGTGATTTCAAGGATGAGCCTCAGACGCCTCATGGCCAAGATACCGGTGTCGCCATCTCACTTAACATTGGAACTCCCGATTCAACGTTGATGTGGCGCGGCAATCTGACCAAGGGCGGAAAGAGTGTAATGACGTACCTTATCTTCAAGAGTGCTGGGTCCCATGTCGCGCAGCGGGAGTTTGTGGCGGCGAGTCATGCCGTCGAAGTTGATCTTCAGGGTGACCTGAGTGTCTGGCGTTGTTGCTGATGAGGACGCCATTTTGAAGGATGGAAAGTAGACTCCGGGTATGGATGAAGAGGGAACTCGCGGTCGGCCGGGCGGGGAAGGGACGACGGCTCTGGCGGATGTTTCACTGATAGGCGGCCAAGTAGCACGGTGCACGAGGCTCGCTCGGTCGGGGTAGAAGGTGCGTCTTCCTCCTTAGATCGGGGATTCAAGGAATACCGGACGGATACACGGTATGTGTTGATTGTTGTTGATGGTTGATTGAAAGCGCGGAGTCGGTGAGAGGAGGAAAAGAAAAACGGACAAAGCAAGCTGTCCAGGTAGATGGCGAAAGATGGTTGAGAGGGCGAAAGGTCGGGGAGTGGGAAAGATAAGTGAGTTGGAGGATGATGGGGGTCGGCGGTCGGTGGCCGGGTGGAGTAAGAAGGTGAGCAGACGAGGAAGGAGCGACCGGATCAGAGATGGGACACTGGAAACTGGAGTGGGCGGGTGGAGGTGGTGGAGGTGGAGACAGGCTAGGCGGATGATGCGTGTGCGTCTCTGCGTCTCGTTCTCTCTATGGTGGAAGGTCTTGACCCTCGGGAGCTGTGTGTGAGACGGGACTTGTTCAAGTGCGGCAGACAAACAGCTTTGCTCTCCGCAGGTGACTTTGGGGGTCGGGATGGGAGGAATCGTACCAGGGGGACCAGGAGCCACTTATGTACCAAGAGCCAGACGAAAGATGAAGAGGCCGAAACCGTGGTGGCCCGAAAAGGGAATTCGGATGGTGGGAAAGTGAGGGATGGATGGCGAGGGATGGGAAGGGAAGGCGGGCAAGCCGCAAGGCAGGAAAGGCGGTAATAGCGTCAGTCGTCACTCTCGCAACTGCCTTGAGATTCTCACGGTTCACCACTTGTCCCCTGGGGAGTACTCAACAATAAGGCAAGGTACCTTAGCAGCTTAGGTAGACTCTCACGCTCTAACGCTCTCACGCTCTCACCTCACAGCTGTCTCTCACCCACCCGCGGAGAGCATGGCATAGCATGGCATGTCTGATGTCGGTGACGGGGATCCCTCAATGGGGTCATGGACATGACACTGCTGGCCTTCCCCAGGTAAGCTTGGTGCCTTTTCACACCTCAAGAGGCGAGGTACTTGGCTAATGTACAATGGGGAAAGAGAGGGGCAAGGAGACTCTGGAGCAATCTGGTTGGCTGGTTGGCAGTACAAGGTACCTACCTACGAAAAAGGAACGTACCTTTCTGCAGCTGCTTCCGCGCTGTTAGGCCAGAGCGAATGGTGTGAACTTGAAAGATGCAAACTGCTTGTTCCGCTCGCTACCTTATCGAACCTTGCCTCTTGCCTCTCGACTGCCTCAAGGGCCAAGGTATCGGGGGAAGGAGGACTGAGGCGGCTGGGAGTAGGTATACGCTTGCAGAGATAGCCTTTGCTGTGGGAAAGCCGAGACACCGCTAACCAAGACCATGTCAAAGTGTCAAATCCGCGTAGTGGCATTGCGGATAGATGTCCCCAAGGTTCAAACATCCTCCCACCGCTCTGCTTAGCAAGCCTGGCCTCTCGTCGCCATCCATGTTCCGTGGATTGCTATTCGGGAACCACAACTGCTCACATGTCACTGCAGGCAGATACACCAAGACCAGGCAAACCAGTCACTCAGCCAAGCCAGGCAGCCTACGACACCTCAGCTTGCCTCTCTGGCTTCACATTCGTCTACATAGTACACCATCACAGCGGGCCACAGGCGGCAAAAAAGAGAAATCATGACCATGGAAGAAGCTCGAAAGAGGCGGTCAACAGCCACCACCACGAAATAGCGACCCGGCAGCTTACAATGCCATCAATGGAAGCTGCTCCAACCTTCTTTGCCCCAATCCAATTCATTGTCCACAACCATGGCCACGGCCACGTTCACCTCTCGCTGCCTCGACTCCATCTTCGTCTCTAGTGCCGTCCAAGATATTCTTTCCTTGACTGGACGAACCGGTCGAGTCATCAACTTCGCCTTCGCCTCCGTCCTTCGCCCTTTCGCCTTTTCAGTATAGTAGTCGAAGAACCGACGAGGTCTCGGCGCTACCAATCTATCCGCATTTCGATTCCCTTTCGAATCTTTGCCTCATGCTATTTCCCACCCTTCGCCAACCAGGATTCACACCCACTCGCCCCCCGGCAATGAATCTCTCCTTCAACCACGGCGAGCTCCCCTGGCACGCCTGGGCAAAGACGCAATAACCACTGCCCATTGGCACATGACGGGGGACTGCCCTGCAAACACCAGACTCGAAATGAGGCGAACTGGAGCCTCGCCGCAAATTGTTCCTATGTTTACGCACTTCAACTATGCAAAACGTGGACAATAAGCAGTCATAGGGGTTTGGCTTGGTCATCGACCTCTCTTGGGCTCCTTAATCTTCTCACAATTCCTTCTGCTTGAACTCGCATCTGGCGTTCAGACGTGCCATGTCACCATAGTGGCCTGCCCTCTCGACTACCGACAACTGGTCGATCTAGGTCTTCATGCAACGAATCGCGATGCCGGAGCACCAGCTTGCTGCATAGTTGCATAGCCGGTCAGTCGGACAGTCGGTCATCCTCCACTGCGATTCAGTTATAAGACAAGGAATACGACCTCCGACCTGTCCGTCTGCCAGACCCTGTGCCTGGATTGGCCCAGGGTGGTCCAGTGCTATGTTTGCCCAGAAGGCGAGAGTGTCTCGCACCTAGCTATGCCTTTGGCGCAAATACTGTTACGCCGCAGTAGGGAAAGCGAAAAGCTCCAGACAGTCACTGCAGTTGATGCGTTATTCAACGCGTGGTAAACCCCAACCTCATGCAGCTACCGCATCCGATCTTAGCGAGCCCGGCAGCGTGGTCGCTCGAGATCGGAATGGGAGGAGGGGCGGGTCGACCGACGACCACGGGAGAGAGTGTCTGTTCTCTGTCACCTGAGCCTCTATTCCTTACTAGAAGCAGCAATCGCTGCCGCAAGTCGCGCAGCACGCAATCCTTCAGTACCCAGTCTCGCTGGAGTCTCGCTGGGCCTTATCATAGAATGGAGCTGAAGTCGGACAAGACAAAGAGCTGAGATCAAACAGGAAAAATCCGTCGGCGCTTGACTCGTTCACGTGGAGATCCTTTATCTGCCTTGGACCGAGACAGAGCCTCCTCTAATACGAGCTCTCCGTTCAGGCTCAGTAGATCAAACTAGTACTCACCTTTCGATAGTACTGAGGCACGTTGATCCGGCCTTAGTCAGCTAGTAACTAGTCCCCTTCACTTTGGGAGCTCTCCGTCTCCAATTCCTGTCGAAGAGGCTTTCATGTGTGTCTCGGGCCATCAAGATCGACGGATGCCAACCTCGCATCAAACCTTCTCTGACAAGTGTCTGTAGGATGAATTAAGGACGGCTGCTTCATGGCTAGTTTACACAGAAAGGAATAGCCACGGAGACACCCATGGGGGCGAAGTTGGAAATGACAGTTCATTGTCCAGACGGAAATATGCAGCAATGGCGCCGGCGGAGCAACAACAGCGCTCTGACAAAGGCGGGGGAGGCGGGGAAGCTCTCGGTGAGCAAAGCAAGCAGGCAATAAGCAAGCACATATCTCACGGGCTTATTCTGGCCAGTTGGCTGGTCGGTCCTTGGGTCCAGATCGACAGATGGCGGGAATAGCGAACAGTCGAGAAGTCATCCTTCCAGGTCCGAGAGCGCTGCTCGCCTGCCTGCGCCGTCCTCAACAGGCAAAGACGATACAGTTATCGCAACGCTACGCTGCATGTCACCCTTCTAGTGTCCAGCCATCCAGGCTGCTAGTCATGCGAACTCAACCCCCGCCTTTTTCCAAGGTTCTCATCAAAGTTACCAAACCACCGCTGCCGAGGCCCCAGGAAAGGATGCTTTGTTGTCACTCGCATTGCCAGATATTGAATTCATCTGGCAAGCTCGACCTTCAAAGTGTAAAGCAGGACGTGGGAAAGTAAAGTGGACGGTTCAGGGGTCTGTCCCAAGAAGGGCAATCCGGACAATACAAGTTGCTCTCCGGACCCGAAGCTCCATTGCGCCCGGATCGAAGCCGACCACCCGATCTCTCCACCTCGAGGCTCAACCGCTTTACTCCATACACACTGTACTGTGGGAAGACGGTGACTTTTTCCCATCTCATCATCCCTCCCCGCTTCTTGAATCATCCAATGTTCGTTCAAGGCACGAAAGCTACGTCAGGCGAAAAATGCAACGAGAAAAGTGAAAAATTAACAGCCGCACGAGGAAGTTAGGAACTGTCTTTAAGCTTCCATACTCATCCCATCAATCCGCTCTTGGCGCCGCCTTTCATCGACTCATCGAGGACTTTGAAAGTCTAGTGCGGAACATGCTCCCCGTCTACCCCTGAAGAAGGTCGAAGTAAGCTCGAAAGCTCCGTAGGCCTCTCGCCTGCCAAAAGACGGTTCAGAGGCGAAGCAAACAAAGGAAGGGCCCAGAACTCGACAATACGTCATGTTTCCCCCTCTCCCAAGTCGCCTTTGAAATCTCACCACCTTTAACCAACCCAAAGAGACATCTTCCGGTTCTCAAGTGGCTTGTTTCAGGACTGCAGGGCTTGGCGAGGGGGCCGCAGCAACTCGTTCAGACAAGAAAGAAAGATGAAGACTGAGGCAGCGCGAACGCGTGTCTTCCTGTCGTGCCTGCTCTAATACCCGCTCGCTGACCACGATCCTTGGCTGCCTATTAGGTACCCATCTTTCGACTTGTAATCGACAGGGAAAGAATTGCAAGAAGGGCGTTGAGTTTTAGACATTGGCTTATTATTTCCCGCCTGGTTCGCCGCACAGGTTTCGCAAAAGACGCCGGGACGACAAATCATTCCCCCTCACAAAGTGGTACTGGGCCTCATAGGCTCATATTGGACGCTTCTGATAGGGGGTTTACGTGTACACACGTCTCGTATTTTGCATGCATATCCTACCTTGCCTTACGTGCCTACTGTCCGGAAACGTCCGCACTACTTACACGTCGCCAGATACCGAGGCCGACATGCTTTCTGATTTTCCTGGCTATTAATGATTATACATCGTGTCTGTACGAGTGAAGAAAAAGATTGTTGGTGCGGTAGGACAAAATGTTGATCCATTGTGGACATGGGCAATCGATAGATGGCCGGCACGACCGTATCTGCAGTCATCGAGAAGAGGGTCAAAGCTCTTCTGGTAATCCGAAGCTATTGATGGTGATATGATTGCTAAACAGTAGTGATTTTTGTATCGGCGCGTTCATTTCAGAGAATGGGATATTCTGCCACATGGTAACTAGGTGAGAAACAGTGAGAGAGTGTATCAGGACCCATCAAGGCTGCTCGGCCACGCCTAGATACTTGTCATATGGCAATACGCGATTTTTTGTTATCAATGTTCTGGATATCTGGCAGACTCAGGCAAGCTGTCATCAAGTACATGGCCTTGGTCATCATCATGATGTAGCGACCTTTTTAGGAATGCGATGAAAGACGTTTCCGGGCACCACTGTTGTCAGATATTTCGTCTCTTGTTCCCCCAAAGGTATCCGAAACCGGCCCAACGATAAGGGCGAAGAAGGTGATACATTCTTCTCAGTAAGTAAGATCTTGGGTAAAATGCCGAAGCCAGTTGGTCAAGTGAAGAAAGATCTCCCGTCCTTCTGCTGTTTTTTTCCGTCACCACGAAAGAATACTTGGCGGTCAGATCCCCATCGCGAACACATAAAGAGGCGGGCAATACGTTGAAGAAAAAGCAACGGTCGAGTTTTCAGCAATGTTGATTGTGGTGTTCTAGGTCGATTCCACAGCCTCACGGTGACGAGGCTCAAGGTCGGACTAGAGCCGCAATCAGTCGAGTTTATGGGCAGGATACACCGTCGTGAGGTAGGCAGGACCAGGATTCAATCACGAAGATTTTATACAGTAGCTTTAGACTACCTAGCCCCCATTCCATGTCCATCCCACTCCCATTCTTCCGTCTTTACCCGCTTCTTTTTTTTTTTCAATATAATGCCCAATACCACCACGTTCATTCTCACTCCGCACCCCGATCTCTTCTCCTTGTGTCTCTCTCCCCTCGCTTCCTAACTAAATCATGAGAATGCTCTTGAGCAATCCAACCCCTCTCTTGCCCCTCGCATCTTCAGAAGTATGACTTCAGTGTACTCTCAGAACTTTTCCACCGCACCCCACTCATCCGATACACACTCGAGAAGAACAGCAAATACAGTTGCGCTGCCTGAACGAAAAGTGGCCAAAGAAAAAAAAAATACCTTGATGGGAACGGGGAAAAGAGATCTAGGCTTTCATCGGATCATGAACGGAATAGAAACAAAAGGAGGAAAACGAAAAAGTTAGAAAAATATGGAAGGGGTTGTCAGTATTGTGTACTGATCCCGTCCTCGAGTGTTTACTTTGTAGGGAGTGTGTGGAAGAACGTCTAGGTAAAAGAACTCGGCCATCGTTGCGAACGTCAATAAGAGCAAAGGAAAAAAGGGTGAGTAGAAGCAAGATGTATAGACGCTCAATAAACACAACGGATAGCCTCCCCCGATATTCATCCGCCGGTAAATCCAGTAAAAGCAGGCTCGGGGATTTTAATGATAAAACCCAGAAACGCCAGAAACACACAATGGCGACGTGAAGTGGACGGACGGAAATAGGCTGGAAAAGATGATAAAAGGTGGTAGAGACAGATTGTGAGGAACTTCTTGAATTCGAGAACAAAGCGAGGTTGTAGGAACCAGGGAGGAAACCACCCTTGCTGTCGACCGCTTCTCGCTCGCTCTCCACCAATTCCGTAGGAACTCGTCTCCTTATGTCCAAGATATGCTTGTAATCATACGTTGGAACAGGAGAAGTCAAGTAAAACCTCAAAAGGACAGCGAAAGTACCTCGCAACCCCATCCTCCAACAGTGTACCAATTCAACCCAGATCAAGAGCGCTCATTCCTATCAATACTATAATCATAGAGTTCAAACACCGCAAAGTTTTTTGTGGATTTCCTCCTGCCCTTTGCCCCCGTCCGGCCGTCCGACGAGAAGAGGGTATAGCGACGGCTAGAGAGCCGACAATGACAATTACAAGAATTAGAAGGAAGGCGATAGGAGGCGTGGGGAAACCTTAGGAAGGCATTTGCCCGTACCCCTATTGCGAGTAGTACACCATCCCAGGGGCTGGCTGCTGATAGTAAAAGGCGTCCGGGCTCGGAGTCACCATACCGCCCATACCACTGACGCCGGGGCCAAATTGCGGAGGAGGCTGATAGCTCTGCTGATAGTTGGGCATCTGGGTGGCATCGTAGTAGTACACCATTCCATTGACTTCTTGAGCTACCAGGTTGGGACCCGAGGGTGCTTGGCCGTTTGCCTGTACAGCCGCGGGGTCTGCCTGGGCTTGAGGAGGGAACCCTTGGCCTTGACCTGGCTGTCCCGAGGGAACGAAGGATGGAGCTGCGGCAGAAGGTCCCATGTTGTTGCCATTGTACTGCCCGGGGTAGTAGTACGGCTGCTGAGGCTGCATCATAGGGTAAGGTTGGTTGTAGAAGTTTTGCTGCTGCTGGAAGGTGTTTGGCTGGAACGGAGCCGCGTGAATTGCCCTCTCAGGAATCTGGGAAAGAGGCGTGCCGGTAGAGTGTTGAGTGGGGTATGATGGCTGTCGCGAGTGGGCTTCCTGCGGCATGCCGTTGGAGACCTGGAGAGGAACCTGCTGGTGGAAAGCTTGTTGGAAGGCTTGCGGGCCTTGGTTGAGAGTCGGCGATTCAATGTTGGTGACCGAGACCGCCTTTTGAGGACGAGGTTGGTGCATGGGGATCGGGTTCGGGCGGCTCTCTTGGAAGGCAGGCTTCTGAGGCAACGGGTGCGTCTGCGGCTGCGGCAAGTCATTGATAGATGTCTCGTTTGGCTGCATAGCATAACCGTCCTGTCCAACAAATGGCTGATTCGGGTGAACTGCAGGCGGGAGGCGGACGACTGGTCGGGGGTTCTCGACTGGAATCGGGGCTCGCGACATGACAGAGCCTGTGGGGGAGAACAAGTAGTCACGCCCGTCAGGAGCGAGAGAGGAGCGACGGCTAAGAGCGATGCTGGGAGAGTAGGCGCTGCCGTAGTAGCTTCCGCCAAAGACACTGGTCCGCCGGGAGAAGCCTCCCATGGAGCCAAGTCCAGAGCGAGGTTTGCCTCGAGTTCGCTGTTGGTTGGGTCGCATCGCCCGGGGAATAAAGATGAAGGATCGGTCGACAGCTGGGAAGATGTACTTGGGCGGGTTGTCGGGCAAGGAGATGCGGACAGGCTTGTCGCGGCGAAGGGGTGGCCGATGATCCGGAAGCTTGGTGTATTGTTTGACTGGCATGCCAAAGGCGGCGGGAGCTTTGCCAACAACGGGAAGAGACACCCTGACCTGCACGTTTCCGATGTGTCGCTCGGTCGACAAAGTCCGGTTGATCGGGGTGGGATTGGACGGGCACGTTGGGATGAAGCCGTTGCCGTTGGCCGGGCCTTCAGTTTCGACGGGCAGGTGCCTTGGTTGTCTCGAGGGAGGCGGTTCGGTCACGGCCTCGTGCATATCATGCGCCCATTGGCCGCTCGTGAGAGGATCGGTCGGACTGTGCAGTTGGCTGCGCGGATTAGCCGGGAAACGGGCAGAGTCTTGCTGGGCAGCGTACTTGATGGGTGCATAGGGGCCTCCAATGCCTCCACCACGGCCGCCGCGTCCTCGTCCTCTGCCAAAGGGGCGAAAGCCGTTGGCAGAGGGTCCGGCATGGCGATGATCGTGCATGAAGAAAGCCCCTCTGTTGGGAACGAAGGCGGGGTCTTCGTCCCTTCTCCGCTTGTATTCTTCGTGTTCCCGGCGACGACGTTCGTTGACAGGCTCGGCAGGGCGGGACGAGTGGGAGCTCACGACGAGGGGGGCAGAAGACTTCGGGGGAGATGCGGCTCCGTCAAGCTGTGCCTCTTGTTGAACGGGCTCGGACCGGTCATTGCCAGACAGCTCCTCGGCATCGGGTGCGGCCTTGTTGGTCGTCGAGGGGGCCAGGGCCGAGTGTTTCCTGCTACCAGACTTCGCATTTCCATTGCCAGCCGACTTCCTAGGGTTGGAGGTAACGGGGGAAGCCTCATCGATGTTGCTCGTATCGCTGTCGTTGCCATGATCGTGGTCGTCGCTGATGATGGAACCCTCGGTCAGAGAGTCATCATCGAGTTCGAGCTGGTCAGGTCCACCTTCTCCGTCTTCCTCATCCTCGATGCGTCTTCTGTGACCGATCTTTCTGCGTCTCGGGGCGGCCATGTTGAAGCTTTGTAGGAGCTACTTGTGCCTGACTCTGTGGGTTGATGAGCCGGATATGAGGTTGAGCGAGGGCGTTGCTCAAGTTGACGGATAGGACAGGCTCGAGGAGCGGAGGCGGCGGCGGAAGGATGTCGAGACAATCATGCGATGCTTGCGGACGATGGATGAATGGAAGAGAGGGGGAAAAGCAAGTACCGCCCTGCGGTTGGCGAAGAATGAGGGCGATGGAGCAAACAGACAGCCAAGAAGGCGTATTAAATAAAATACACAACAGCAGCAGCAACACCGGTTCGTCGGGCAGTGGGGTGAGCAGCAAAGCAGAGCGGGAGAGGGGGAGAAAAAAACGCAATGCTGTAGACGAGCTGGAGCTGAACCCGTGTCGTCTCCTCTGACCTCTCTGCTTCTAATGAAAGAGCAGATGAAGTGGAAGCCTGGGAATAGGAGGAGGGTTTGGGTGCGAGGAGGAATCGCAGGGGTGGAGATGGTGATGATGATAGAAGGGAGGGAGGGATTTCGGCCAGACGACAAAACCAAGACGGACTGGACGGGCGACGGAGACGGAGCCACCTCACAGACAGTTGGTGCAGGTGCAGGTGTAGGTGCAGGTATATTGTAGCAGTACAGAGCACCTTAGGTAGGTGCTGGTACTCGCGGCGCTGGTGCTTGTGCACGCCCAGGAGGTGCACCTCAGTCTATCCTTCCGACCCGTTTCGTTAGGTGCTGGGCCTAGGGAAAAAATGTGTGGTGTTATTTTTTTTTTCCTTCTTCGTCTCTTTCTTGGGCCGTGGCTGGAGCTGCCCGCTCTGTTGGCTCGAGGTACCTCAACGCCTTACCTAAGGTAGCTAGGTATCTTGGTACCTCTCTCAGCCAGTAGGATTCTCTCCTTGTTGCCGGCTCACCTTCACCAAGCGTGCGACGTTGCGTGGTTGCTTTGGGCCGTTTGGGGCCTGGACCTGCTGGACCTGCCCGCTGTGGAGAGCTGTGAGCAGAGCTGCCCACTAAAATCACCTCGAAAGCTGTGAGGTAAGGAACCTAAGTTCGAGGTACGGGTACCTTGGACTGTTCGGGAGACTAACGTGGTGCTCTCGTACCAATCAGGCATGCTTACCGCGACAGAACTGACCCACTCTGACATTTGACTCTCTGCCTGGGTCAAACATCTTCATCAACTCATCCATTGAATCGTTGATTATCAACTATTTCTACATATCTCTATCACACGTCACTCAATAGCATACTCTTACAATTAGGAGTCTCAGATGTCCCGGCTTTCGAGCTTCACCTACCATACTGCCCCCAGATAGTCCAATGCTCTCCAAAACTCCCAGCGTGATGCGCCGGCATGTCGTTTCAGGTCTCAGACGCTGGGACGGCCCAGGATCTGTCTCGATCTGCCACCGAACTTTAACTTCGTCTTGCTCACCATGTGTCTTCCCACAAACCTTGGCTTGGGATGACAACTGTAAGGCTCTCTGGGAGAACGAACCTAGGTTCGAGCCAAGAGTCAAAGGACCATTCATTGTACTCATTTCCAACTCTATATTCAATCGCTTGGCAGGGAAAATGACATGGTTTCCTGGGAAGTTGCCGCACTCTTCTAAAAAACTTGTTTGGCTATTTGGACAGAACATAATGATTTCCTCACAGAAGTAGCCCCAGTAGCCTTTGATATCCATTGAAATCACTGGGACTTCTACTCGAATTGGGCTGATCCTTGAGCCCCCGGCCTCGTCACAGCCAATCACGATGTAGCAATCAGCTCATACAAAGGTGGCTGATGAGAATCGTAATAGATAAATTCAAGGTACCTAGGCAAGGTCTTGGGGAAGGGAATTCAAGAGTAAGGTGGCTACAATTTAGCTCAATGAGCCATTGATTCTTCGTCTCTAGGCCTCACCTGTTTATGTCATCCGGCTTAGACCATTGCGATTCTGCGAAGCTTAAGCAATGGCCAAAGCTTTTTGTAAAAGTAGTGTTTTGGAGTCATGGAAGCAATGCATGAGCGTACTGCTGAGTTCGGTTAGGGAATATTAGAGCCTGGTCTTATAAGTTTTCGTAAAATTACTTCCAAGTCATTCAAGAGGAATATGGACTCAATGAAAGTTTTCATGTCAATTATCATCTGTATCTAGTCCCGCTAGAGGAACATTCCGCTCACATGACTTCATGAATGTCTTGTGACACAATAGCATTATGCCTTATGACGGTGGTGTGAGATTCTGCGTCTTCTCAATCTTCGGGACGCAGCCAAATCGAGTGTTTCCCTGATCCCAGATCTATTCCAAAAGTCAGCTTCGTCTCACGTCGTTTCCTGACCGGTATCAACAGTCCCACTTACCGCATAAATCGACTTCAGGAACGCATCACCCAAAATGTCAAACTCGTTGGAACCCCGCGACTGCACTCCGCCGTACCAGAACCCATCACTCGCCGGCGCAAACGCCAGATCCTCCTTCTGAATGACAAACTCCTTATCACCGACGGCGACCTTGAACTCGGGCAGGTCATCCGCCTTGGTACTCGTCGGGAACACGTAGCCCTGCTGCTGATCGTCATACTTGGCGCCGGGGATCGCCTTGTACAGCGCATCGCACACCTCGTCCGAGACGAGCGCCAGCGTCGTGCCCGTGTCCGCAATGGCCTTGTTCCCGCTCTGCGTCACGGCCTTGCCGTTCACGCTCGCGGACCCGGACTCGAACATCCAGAATCCTTGCGAGTTATCAATATCGGTCCAGTGGATATCCTCACCCGACGCTGAGACGAGATCAGTGTCGATCCAGCCAAAGGTGTAAAACGACCGCGGCTTCGCCGCGTCCCGCTCGCTGTAAAACGCAGAGGTAAAGAGCTCCGCGTCCTTGGGGATGTCTTGCTGTGCAATCATGTTCTCGACGGGTGTGGCGACGGGGTCGCGGAAGTTGCCATCGCGCATGACCGTGTTAATGGATCCGAAGGCGAGACCGAGAAGACCATCTCCGCTGCCCTGAGAGAACTGGTCTGCGAGCTGCGAGGCTGACTCGATGGCCTGGTTCTCGACTGTCAGCCCGCCGAGGACGAGGTTGTCGGTGCCGACATCGCCTGACGCCGAGCTGCCGTCGCCGTACGAGATCTTCCACGTCTTTCCGTCGAGCTTCTTGTAAGTTGAGGACTTTGAGGCGTCGAAGATGTTGTGACCCTTCTGCGTGGCGCTGCTTAGCTCGGTCGAGAAAACCTGACGTGCGCTGTTAGTAAAGATCATAGGCAACGTGGTTTGCTGGACAGAATTGGAATACCCAAAGGTCAGAAGAACCAGTGTCAAAGTCCAACTTGAACTTCTGCGGTGGCGTGCCGATTGAGACTTCGCAAAGGTACATGGAGTCATATTGCTGGTCTTCGGCTGTAACATCCCCGTGCTGGTCGTCGCCAGTCTTCTTGGACAGAACCTTGCTCATGGAGACACGGCCTCCGACGGCAGCATTGAAACCGGGAGCTGCAAGCCCTCTCTGGGCCATTCTTCGTGTCTGAACATAGGGGCCTGGCTTTGTTGGTTCGAACTTGAACTTGTTCAGCAGGTAGACGTAGGATTTTGTGCCATGACGCTGGTAGTTCTTGTTGGCGATCACGGGGATCTTGGAGAGGCCCTTGTCGGCCTTGAACTTGGCTTGAGCTTTGAGGAATGCTTCCATATTGTATGCTTGAGAAAATGAGTTTGTATCTTGTGTGAGTGTGAGTATGTGTGTGTAGGTCGGTTGGTTAGGTCAAATGGTTATGACAAGGGAGCTTGAGCGCTAGCTTGGCGGATCAGGGTGACGATTTAAATACCTGCCCGTTACGGTCAAGAAGCAACAATGACGACTCGGATGGACGGCACCGAATGAACCTGGACTATTTGGATCGAACGTGTGATGGAAGGCAGTAAACCTGTTTGGACAGCGCTTGCAATGTGATGAGGGGGAGATATCACCTAGGAGATAGATAGCATGCCAATCATGCGCTGGCCCATCGGGACTTCTTATAAGACAACAAGCTATTGTTTCGCTGACGACAGCCCCGAGCTGAGCTCGACCAGGATCGAATTATGTGTTCTGTCACGGCAGACCAGGGACGAGCCCAATGCCGGCAGTGTGTAAGTGTGACAGCTCTCAGCAAGACAAGGGATGGTGGGGCGGTGCAACTGCAAGCTTGAAACCGAGCTCTCGCGACTGCGCATTCGGACCTTCTGACCGTGCTCTCGAGCTGTGTTGAAGGGGAGGGGCTAGAAACAGGTCGGTCCTCGGGCCAACCCGATGAGGTAGTTGATAAGGAAGAAGAGGGGCGTCACTTGTTTGTGGAGTCTACGTTGAGCCGACTTGAGCCATGTGAGGAGTTGGTTGAGAGGGGGGAAACAAAAGGGAAACGTAGTGGAAATGGCGAATTGCGGAGCCAACTTTTCGATGTCAAGCTGCCGACCTCTCGGTCAAAGCTTCATCATCCGCCTGTACTTTCCAACAACCTGTTCTTGGCTCACCGGTCCAGAGAGCTGCCGAGACTTAGCATGACGATTGACACGTGCGAAACCAGACACAAACTGAACCAAAATCAAAGCCCCCAAGTGCCAGTCAGGAGAAAGCGAGCTGGAAAGACGAACAAATCAAGCCAAGAGATGAGGTCCTCCCCCGCCGCCGATGATGTAACGAACTGCCTCACGGTGGTTCCGGGGCAGGGATCAGCTTAGCGGGCCATGTCCCGTCTTGGCGGCGATCGACTCCAGACTCCTGGGTACCTTGCCAAGCACGATGCAAGACACAAGAAGTAGACGAGGCCTCCTGATCATGCCTATGGTATCGCTGGATATGAACCGGTTATGCCATGAATGTTCTTCTAGCCGCCGTGTCTTATCACGGGGTTCCATTGCGATGTGCCGCGACAGCTTGCACGAACGCGTAACAGGCAGATGTGCAGCAGCATTAGATGGACGATGATGCAGTTTGTCTCAAGTGCCAAGGGAAGCCCAAGGCCAATACATGAAGTCGTGTCCTCTATCTCGAGAATTTGGTGACTTCGACTGGTCACCATTTATCTCGTTGATATCGTGATGTTTTCCCGCTCAGCTTGGACTGTGAATCCGTTCTAACCTCAAGAGCTTTTAGGCACGTCATTGAGCTTGATGATCCCAAAAGTGAAACCTCGGACGCCATTGCTGATCCAGCATGGCTCTCCTCCAACAAGGCTGTCGACTTTGATTTCTTCTTCCACAGCCAATCCACTGATTAAGTTAGTCAAACGCTCGTCCCATATTGGCGGGGAATGGCAGAGCAGCTGACTTACCGCTCAAGTGCCCATCTACGGGTGGTCCCGTCTTGGCCACCGCTCCCACCTTCGGGACTATACTTAGCAGCCACTGGCGGGGTGACCCATCTGCCGTCTCGCCAGAAGAACGGGGTTGTCAGGCTACCTTCCATGATAGACCCGTCTTTCGAGTTTACGAGGAGGACCTCCTTGCGATCTGCTAGGCTGATACTCGCTCGACTACGGGCTGTATCATACATATTTCTCTCTGTAGTCTTGTAGTGTGTGTACTCGGATTGTGTGGTCTTTGTGTTATCAATCACTACTGTCATGGGGTTCTCTTCCAAAGGATAGCCCGCTTCTGTCGATTGTCCTGGGGAGGGAAGCCGTTCCGGGAAGAGGTTCTCAAGCGGAACCGCTGGGACTTGTGATCCCTCGCAGGTGAGGCGTCCTTCTGAGGTCAACAAGACCTTGACTCGCAATGGCTTCTCTCTTCCATGCTGAGTCAAGAAAGTCTCAATCGCCTCAGTCAGTCTCTGGAGGCCGTCCGATCCTGAGATGGCCTCGATGGCAGGGGTCCAATTCCAATAGGTGGCAGCCCGCAACATCCGATCCCGGTGCAGATCTAGCATGTAGAAAGGTGAGGTCATCTTGGCGTTCCATCCTGCGTTGGCCAAACGCCGCTTCGGTACGCCTATCAAGCCAGGGTCGTATCGAAGCGATGTAAATAGCTGGAAGTTGGCCATGGTGCTGGGCTTGTTGTGTCAACCTCGGTGAGTGATGCAGAATAATGTGCGAATAGTTGAAGTTGACAACTTGAGAGTTCCGCGAGCGAAAGATGTTATTTCCTGATGCTTAGAGGGAGTATGGTGACGTGTTTGGAAGGGGAAAGAAGCGCAAAACTTGGGTTTTGAGTTCAAGAGCGTTCAGTAAACCGCATGAACCACCCTTGTTTGTTAGAAATGTTCACAGCGGGAGATACTTGGGCCGCAATGATCTCCCGTTCGTTTACGTAAGCAGCACATCAGTTCTTCACCACCGAACAACTAACATTGCTGGAATGATGTTACAATAGTTATGGGTGACCCAAGGATTCTAGGGCAACGCGGGAAATAGCCATTCTAGGAACCTTTGAGCTGATAAGCCGGGGGCTAATGTTGCATCAGAAAGAGAAGCTGTCACCTTCTGTTCAGAATGGGTAGATCACCTTGGGGTAAGCAAGAGACCATCCAAGGTAGTGATTGCGAAGTACAACATCAGACAGGAAAAGAGCTGAAATGATCGAGGTACTCTGAGATGTGTATCTGGAGAATCTAGGGCCCTTTCATCCCTTCAGATGAACCAAGCTGGTCGGGAGTTCAGTATCAACTCCTTCTTCCACCATGCCAAAGTAAAGCCGAGGTAAAGGCTTGATGACAGTAATAGACTGTCGAGGAGATAAAACCGGATTCGCATTATACTCACACATGTCCGAGGATTCAAGTAAACATGTACCAAAATTCATATTTATTTGCTTCAAGAAGTCTCAATCCAATCGTATATCACAAAGACGTTGCCGCTTAGGACCCAGAAGCCTTTGCCCGATGTTTTAGGACGGGAGACTGGGAGACTTCGGTGTGACCCTCCCCACATACGTGGCAAGCGGGACAATTGACCTGTCGATTACTCGGGAGCTGTAGAACTCCATCTCGTCACAGTTGTGTCGGGCTGCATCCGAGGTGAGGTTGTTGAGGCCTGGGAGAAGTTGTCGATGATCCTATGGTAGTGTCGACCCTCGCTAGCATCGCACTCCCATATTGAAAAGATAACAGACTTCTCATAATAACTGACCTTAAACCTTCTATTGATATATTCGATGATTGTGGCAGTGGGCTGTGATCAGAACCTGAAATAGAAGCCAGTGTGTTCAATAGTCGTGGAACCCTGTGAGGGTATTGTTCTTCTCAACCGCCAGTTCGGAAACTTCAACACGCTCCTTTACATGCCTGTCAGCTTCCTTGAGCTTACCTTAAAAACTGCTGTGGTTCTATTGAAGACTTTGAAACGGCTCCCGTCTCCTGATTAGGCATTGCAAAACTCCGTAGTTCATCATCGCGGGTTTGCGGGCCTATAGACAGTCCATATTGGCCTGGCCTCTACGACTCAACACAGCTGACCGCTCATCAGCGGACGTGAAATATACTCGAATCGAAGAATTCTGGCGTGAGGCTGTCTGTTATTCATCGAGAGTGCCGAGCCTCCTCATCTCTACTGGAACAACAAGCGTGAGTGGGTGTGGGTGAATGTAATATGTTGGCATCTGACATGTGCTTGTGGTGACTTACTGCAACTTTTCAAATAGAAAGAAATTGCCCTTCAAATTCATCAGTTATCACCAGAGTACAGTGCCATTTCGTACATTATGGTTGTCACTCGACCGGCTATCAACCCGATATCTAACCGCGAGCAAAGTGTGGCTTATCCAGTGTTCAACTGAGAGGTGAAGAGCCAGAGATAATGTCTTCTGCATTGCGTTTGATCTGTTATATCTCACGATAAACCATGGGAAATGGGTTCAGCTGGTTTGGACCTTGGTTGCATAGAATCTGTCACTTACATTTGGTTCTCGTCAAAGCCAGACACCTTAACTCACAGGGGATTGGAAGACGCCACTTTTGACTATCAAAGTGACATGGATTCAGTCAGTCATATAGACTTAGCAAATGAAAGAAGGCGGAAGGAGATATATGATATGATATGGCATGGCAGACATTGTGATGATGGTCTGAAATGGCGAGCGTAACCCACCGCGTTTTGCCGAACAAACATTATGGCAACAGTGACATATCTTGGACATATAGAGTCATTGTATGTGACAACTCCCTTTGTGTCTAGTAAGACCACATTGTGTGAATTAATGTGACTCAGGTTGTATGAAGGTGAGGTTGGCCTATCCCAAGAGAAATTGTTGGAGAGAATTCATTGTTACTTGGTAAGGTATCCAACTGTTCGGAGTCCAGGCGGTGACATTGGCTTATCTGTCAAGGTACTTGGGCACTTCACGGGCTCCCGCTGCATGCTGGGTGCCGTCCGCAGGCTCTGGCTGACCAACGCACCCTTGCCTTGAGGACAACCGGGACCCTCTTTGGTTACGTAGTGTGCAGATTTATAGGCAGTCCTCCCTTGCGCCCCCACTCTTAAATCGCCTGAGGCCAAGCTGATTTGATGAATGACAGCACCAAGCAGAGGCAACTGCCCGGAAAAACTCCTCACGAGCTTCCCCGTCGCGCAATAATTTTTTGAGGACGGTTACTGACCGGAAGCTCCTGGCCCAGCGCAAGTGCAACAGCAATAGCAAAAGCAACAGAGCAACAACACCTGCAGCTCCTGCACCCTCTACATCATCGACCACGCTGGTCAGCCCATTAATTACACTCCTTTCGACCTCGCGACTTTTCTTCACGGAATACCTCGATACCTTTCTTCCCTTTCTCTCTCAATTGCTCTCGGGCTCGTCACCATTATGTCGAATCCCCTGCCGTCCGTGCCTCCCATGGCCAGCCCTCCGACTGTCATCCCCGTTGATTCGTCTTCTGGCCTTTGGGATCGCATCACCTCATGGGCTTCGGATAACAAGGCCATTGTATACACTGCCGCTGGTGTCGCCGTCGTCGCTACCGGTGCTGGTGTCATCTACTTCCTCAACAGCGACTCCGTACGTCATGCTTCCCATCTTATCCTCGCAACCCTCGTCGTCATGCGATCCAATTTTTTCACCCGTTACTACCGAGATCTTGGCGTCTATTACTGGCGCCAGATTGCTCCTCTCTCAAACAGCAAAGCTAACTCAGGTGCGATTGAAGAAGACAGACTCGACACCAAAGCTCAGCAAGAAGGAGCGAAGGAAAAGAAAGGAAGCCGAGCGGAAGGCTGCAGCAGATGCCGAAAAGCAGCCCACACCTGCAGAGGCCGCAGCTCCTGCATCGTCCAAAGCAGCCAGTGTCGAGTCCGCCGACGAACTTCCCGAGATCACCGAGGCGACTGTTGCCGAGTTCACTACCGAAGAGCGGGAAAAGTATGCCGCCAAGCTTAAGGATGTCGGAAACCAAGCCTACGGTGGCAAGGACTACAACAAGGCCATCGATCTCTACTCCCAAGCTATTCTCTGCAAGGCCAACCCCATCTTCTACTCCAACCGCGCCGCCTGCTACAATGCCCTCGGCAACTGGGACAAGGTCGTCGAAGACACGACCGCCGCTATCAACCTTGACCCCGAATACGTCAAGGCACTCAACCGCCGCGCTAATGCTTACGAGCACCTGAAGATGTACGGCGAGGCCCTTCTCGACTTCACTGCTTCTTGCATCATCGATAGCTTCAAGAACGAGAGTAGCGCCCAATCAGTCGAGCGCCTGCTTAAGAAGTTCGCCGAGCAGAAGGCTCAGGAGATGATGGCCAGCCGGCCCAACAAGCTTCCTAGCCACACTTTCGTCGGCAACTACCTCCAGAGCTTCCGCGTCAAGCCCCGTCCAGCTGGCCTCGAGGACTCTGTGGCCTTGTCCGAGGAGACTGGCAAGGGACAACTCCAAGTCGGCCTGAGTGCTCTGGAGAAGAAGACGGGAGACGGATACGAGGAGGCCAGAGCGGCCTTCGAGAAGGCGTTGGAGTTGGGCGACCTGGGCGAATTCGAGGCCCTTGCTTACAACCTCCGCGGCACTTTCAGCTGCCTGCTCGGAAAGCACGACGATGCCATGGTCGACCTGACCAAGAGCATCGAGCTTGACCCTTCCATGACCCAGAGCTACATCAAGCGCGCCAGCATGAACCTCGAGCTTGGTGCCCCGGAGAAGGCCGCTGAGGACTTCGAGAAGGCCATGGAGCAGAACACCGAAGACCCGGATATCTACTACCACCGCGCTCAGCTCCACTTCATCAAGGGCGAGTTCTCCGACGCCGCCAAGGACTACCAGAAGTCGATCGACCTGGACCGCGACTTCATCTTCTCTCACATCCAGCTTGGCGTGACCCAGTACAAGATGGGATCTATTGCATCATCCATGTCGACCTTCCGCCGCTGCATCAAGAACTTCAAGGAGGTTCCCGACGTCTACAACTACTACGGCGAGCTGCTTCTGGACCAGGGCAACTTCCAGGAGGCTATCGAGAAGTTCGACAGCGCCATCGAGATGGAGTCGAAGACGAAGCCCATGGCGATGAACGTCCTTCCTCTCATCAACAAGGCTCTCACCCTGTTCCAGTGGAAGCAGGACTTTGGTGAGGCCGAGAAGCTCTGCCAGAAGGCGCTCATTAGTAAGTTCAGACTACTTCATTGTACGAAGTGTAATTGCTGACCCTCGATAGTCGACCCCGAATGCGATATTGCTGTTGCTACCATGGCCCAGCTCCTTTTGCAACAGGGCAAGGTCACTGAGGCGCTCAAGTACTTTGAGCGCGCTGCAGAGCTCGCCCGCACCGAGGGCGAGATCGTCAACGCCCTGTCCTATGCCGAGGCGACCCGCACGCAGCTCCAGGTCCAGGAGAAGTACCCCAAGCTGGCGGCAAAGCTTCAGGGCATCGGCCCGGGTGGCATGCCCCGGTAAAGGGCTCATGGTGTCCTGAACACGAAATATGTAAAACTCACCTATGGCGGCGTGTAAGAAGAAAACAGCAGATCCCTTAGCAGATGAGGGAGCGGATAGCCAAGGAAAAGGGCTCTTGGTTGGTAATGGGGGAAAATATCAAGGCGGGCAAGCCGCCCGCCTCGTTGAGTCGTTTTTTCGTTGGTCAGTGAGGGAGGCTTTGGGAAAGGAGAGCAAAATCCAAGGCTCCGTACGTACGGCTGGGGAGGCATTGGTTGAAACCCTTACGTTGTACATAATCCGACTTCCCTCACTCTACATACATTGGTGAGAGCATTGTAGAACTAGTCCACTGTCAATCATCTTTTGCTATTTCCATCTTCCATCTTGCATATGTGTCTATCATCTGTTGCTTTGATGCCTACCTACAAGGAAATCATATTGCGGTAACAGGACACATTCGAAGGACCTCAGAAGAAGTCAGGTATCACATATCTATCTACCCACGCAACCTGATAGTTGCTCTTCAAGCTGTCTGACGTCCCCACCCCAGGTGACGTGTTCATACCCACTCACAAACAACGTAGTTCATGATCGGGAAAACCCCCCAAAACAGCCCAAAACACAACACCCGCACAATCTTCAATGTCCACATGGACCAGGAGAGCAAAAAGATGGACGATCTGGGAATCGAACCCAGGACCTACCGCATGCTAAGCGGTCATTATACCACTAAACCAATCGCCCAGTCGGAATGATCTAGCCCGGACTTGAACCGGAGACCTTCAGTGTGGCAGACGAGAGAGGCATGAGAGACTCTTTCGAGCTGTTAGACTGACGTGATAACCAACTACACCACCAGACCATGTTTTTGTTGAAGACGACCGGCGACAAAAGTGACTAGGTATGATTGGGGTGTGGGGGTGACCACACGGGTTGGCCAAATTGCGCGGGCCTTGCTGTGTGGTGCGGTGTGGAATATGTAGAAGTGGATGGTGGTGGCATCGTGAGTGCAAATTTCGTTGGTGGGGGGGGCGGAAAGTGACCGGGGTGCGCCGTGTTCCCAGCCCCGACAGGCCTGGGCCGGCCGGGTTCTCGCGTGGCTGCCATGGTTCGTAACGGGATGAGATGCTGATAGGCAGGCCGGGTGGGCCGGAGGAAGAGAGAATGAAAAGTTGAAGAATCGGAGAACGACTCGCCAAGGTCACAGGTGGGACATTTACAGGACGAGGATGGGACGGGTATGGACAGATGCCATGCGAGTTCATAAAGTGTTCGCCATTGTGCGATACGTACAACAGGGAAAAAATGGTGGCCTCTTTCTCTTCCAGTGCACTCGTGAAATCCAACGGGACTTTAGAGTGACAGAAAAGACAGACGCAAAATAAATACAGATAAAAAAGCCCACTCCATATTCCCCCTCCCGTCTGATCGTGTGAACAGTATGCGTACAATAAGTCAATCGTTGGTGGGGAATCAAGAGCCCGCCGTGTCTCCTAATACGCGGCAGCTGAAAAAGGAAAAAAATCGTGGTTTCGTCGGGAAAGAGCTGGTTTTTGGGTTCGTGAGGCAGCGCGCGTGCGTGTGTGCTCCGCCGTATTTTTGTGTCGCCCTTAATTAGTACCGTCCATTCGTCCGAGCCATGGTCATGAAATCTAGACAATCGTGGTGCTGCTCTTTTAAAAGTGCGGTCCCGTTTCCATCATACGAGGGAGGCGCCGCAGCTGCCTTCCCATCCAATTACTTTCTCCGAATCGTCGTCGTAGTGCGATTACGCACACGTGTGTGCGATTGTTGAGATCATACTCGTTAATTCTTCTTGGTGAGAGCAACGCCCAAACCGACACCGAGCGCAATGGCAAGGATGATGAGTACAACAACGAGGAGGCACCACCACTTGAGCTTCTTGCGTCTGCGCGCGTGGTCTGTCGCAACTTTGACTTCTTCGTTGCCCTTTTGGATGTTTTCGACAGTCTGTTCGGCGTTCTGCTCGGCGGCCTGGACGACGGGCTCCTGCTGCTCGACAAGAGTGGCCAACTCCTGGAAGAGTTGGCCAAGCTCCATCATGGTCTGCTCAATGCGCTGCAACTCGCTGTGGCGGGCTCTGACATTGCCCAAAATAGTGTTGGCGTGACCTGTCCGGTTGGATTTGAGCTGGTCAAGCCGTTAGTATACGGTGCTGACGAGCCGAGAATAATTGGTCATAAACAATGCCAAAACATACCGCTGTTTGGAATACACCTTCGTCACCCCAGTCCATCTGTGTCGCCTGCTCTACTTCATCTTCCGTCGCTTCCGGATTGACGATGCGGTACTGGCGGGCAATCTGGTCGCGGTACCGCTTCTGGTAATCGCGCTCGATCTGCTGGTACTTTTCGAGCTCGGACTTGAAAGTGTTCTTCAGGGAGTTCAGCTGCGCGGTCTTGGTTGCGCGCGATCCGTCCTGTGTCTTGGATAGATCCCTTTCGAGGGCCTTGATGCCTTCCTTGACGCCGGTGTTGCGGATTTGCGTTGCGGAGACAGCCTGCTCAAGCTGGGCGCTGGTGCTGCCGTCGGGGGAACCGAGAGAGCGCTGGTGAAGCTGGGCAATGCCCTCAATGTCGGAAGTCAGGCCATTGATTTCTGTGCGCAGTTGTTGGACCCGGGCGAGGAAATCTTGCTGGCTCAGAGTGCGAGGCGCGGATTGCCCGGCATACTTGTCCGCCTCTCCGTACGGCTGCATTTCGTACTGGCCTTGGCCATATTGAGGCTATTGTTCGGAAAAAGTCAGCGATATGGTATTGAGAGGGCATGCGCGGACGTAATTGGAAAGCGACGTACCTGTTGGTTGTCATAGCCGTATCCGCCTTCGGCCTGGGGGCCCTGGGCGTAGGGATTTTGGTTATACTGTTGGTACGACATGTCTGACTCAAAGCAACTGTCAATGTCGACGATAGACAGTGCGATTCGAATCGCAATTTATTCGACGAGCGAGCAGAATTGAATGAGAGAGTCCGGCGCTATATGGGGTGATTGACCCGACAGTCTCGTGAGATTGTTGTGGTGGTGCAAGGTGAAGGAGCTTTCGGCTGATGTTTAGTTGTTAAATGACGTTGGACCTCCGGCCGCCGACAGGAACTGGGAAGTGCTGGAGAGACGCTGAAATGACAATGAGGACGGGCCCAATCAGGCACCCGGACCTGTCAGAGCGGATACCCCGGGCTGTGTATGTGGTTGGATGGGGTCGCTCGTGAACGGGGCGACAGTGGGCAGGATTGGCCGATCTGCTTTCCGGGGTCCCTTTTTTTCTCGTTCCCCTCTTCCTGTTAAAATCTGACCGAGAGGAAACAAATAAACAAGCTTTACGAAGAAAATTCCTTCTTTTAAAATGAACCCAGAAATGAAGATGGATTCGAGGCTGTCCACTGCGCTTTTCAGGTCTTAGTCAGACTCGGTACTTTATTCGATTCCCAAGATGTCGGCCGGGAACAGTGAAAGACTGGATGAAGCGAACACCAGGTCAGTGACATCAGAACATGTTGCGCCGACGGGCGGGGCGAAGCTTATTATACCCGGGACGCATGTTCTTCTCTGTAGCGGCAAGGTAGGGACGGACGGACGGTCTCACCCACTCCCCAGCGAGTCCCAAGGGTCTGTCTCTTTCTCTCACTTCACTCACTGGGCAGCAGTCACACACACACCTCTCAGTGCTCACACTCAGGTTACTTTTAGGTGCTCTGCTCTGCATCTGCCCACCGCCGTCCGACGGGCCTTTGGTGCTGGTGGGAGGTTGGAGGCTGGAGCTGCCCCTCGTTCTCTCCGGGGGTCCGACCAGACCTGTCCGTTTCTTTCTCATTCCCGTCCTTCCCCATCCTCGCTTGGCGAGCAACGCCCAGCCACCCCGCTGCGGAAAGCGTGACGATTGACAGGTGAGCAGCAGAATCGCAGTGGAATGAAGAGCATGGCTGCGTAGAACATGGGTTGCTGAGTGGCGGCGGCGGCGGCAACGGCAGATGTCAAATCGTGTCTGCGCCCCCAAAAATAGACCTTGAGATTCGGAATGCGGCCACAACACAATTTGCTTGGGGATTTTGAACCAATTGACTCTCGGCTCCATCGCATACGGAACCCTCTCCTACCTGATGCAAAGCCGAGAAATGGCAGGCAGAAGCTCAAAGTCCGTCGCCTCCTTCGCTGACCACACTGGTTCCTAGCCCGAGGAATCGTCACCATTCTGTGGCTGTGCGAACACTTGCAGTGAACACACCTCAACGTTAACGTCCTAAGCCTCCCGTTCCTCTTGCCGCGTATTAGCAGACATCCTTGGGCAGTGCTCAGTGCTGTACTGCCTCTACCATTACCCACTTCGCCTTCTTTTTTTTCTGGCCCTCTAGTCTGTACACCTTTCATGGCACAGGGCGATCAAGGGCGATGTACACCACAGCAACAATTAGTCAATGAGAACCGCGAGAGCGACCAAAGTGCCTCCCGCGGCTTCTGTGTACTTTCGGCCCGTATCCGTATTGCGCATATATTTATGGCGGGCCCTCAATGACACCGAACTCTGTAAGCAACCATTGGGACCATCTGATGTATTTCATCCCATGCTCAACCTTCGCTCACTGAGATCTTGGCGTTACCACGCGCCAAGGCTTACTGCTGCTCACCGTCCATTGGCTCGTAGCAGCTATTGCAAAGGAAGCTGCCGTCTTGACCTTGAGGCGTCACCTGTCCTTGTTGAATGGGACCGCACCCTATGAGCCGCGGCCGATTCAGTAGTATTACTTATTGACTCAATTCGTGGTCATGAGTCGAACTCGAGGGTCTTCCGGCTACGGATGTTGATATGCTGTGTCATGAGCAAATCAATGGTTAGGACCTCAACTACCGAGCTCTCAACGGCGGCCATAATCATAGCAACCAATTAGATGGAATGAACTATTGTTCAACAACATTTTGAATCTTTTTTGCTCGCCTTGACTTGTCCCTGCCGAAGCTTGATAAGTCTTTGTTTTCTACAGCAGATCATCTTGCTGTTGTAAGCTGCCTAGAAACCACGGCGTTCTGGCTTGGATATCTTCAGTCCAACATCGTTCTTTATCTTCCACTTCGTGTAGTCCCATGAGTACCTGTGCCGCGACTCTCTTCTTCTCGCATCCATCGACGATGCTTGACCGGTGCTTGGGTATTGTGGCCTCATTGAACCCCTCGTTCTCGTTACCTCCCGCTCCATTTCGTGGCGTACTGGTTGACAAGTCCTGTTCGTCGTTGCTTAATTTCGCCCACGCAATGAGCCGATGTTTTGGGCGCTGATCGTCATACGCTTGCCCCGTGATCTCTCACGGCAGCGACGCCTTGGCCTTCGACAACATCTGTCGTGTCGGTTTTCTTCCGTGGTCCTCTCTCACAGATACTCCTTCTTTCTACCAGTACGAGTGTACTGTGTAAGGTGCCACTCAACATCGCCATCCTTGTTTTCCAAGGTACCACCGCGAATCTCGAAGGGGCGCATTGTCATCCGAGGTCCAACCTCAGCAAGCTCGACAGAATCGTACGAGGTCCGGACAAAAACGTGACTACCAGGGAGTTAGCAAAGGTCTAGCGGGTTTCAGAGCTACAAATGAGCTTACTGTCTGACTTCAATAGAGTCTTCGTTATTCACAAATGTCACTACCCTTGACCCTACCTTAGCCTTGGTGGTCGGGGGATCGAGCGGAGGGAAAAGATGCTTCAGGATCTTCACGACCCGCTGTCCAAGCCGACTAGAAGAGTTGATTGATGATTAGTGTCCGTCGAACGACCTTCCTAGCCAATGTAACATACCTCTTGAAACCCTCAAATATTAACCGTGGGAAAGCTTCTGAGACAGATCCTCTGATACTTCCGGGTATATCTGCTCTGAGTACAACGTTATGGAGCGACATTGATAGCGTAGGGCCGTGTGGGAGATGAGAAATGCTTTGTCGGAGAGGTACGTCAGCTGGTGGCTCGTCTTGGATTCAGAACGGAGTGACGTACGTCATGGCAGTCGGTACACCGCGATGTTCGTGAAGGAGGACAATGTCCGTGAGCCCGTTGGACTTGCTTGACTGCACAATATCCGGCAGAATCAAATTTCCACGGTTGAGCCGAACGGATGTAGGGAAGAGTAATCTAATCTCCTTCGAGAAGGCTGAAAGCCTTGAGGACGGGTCTCTTGAAGTCTGAAAGGGTGAGCTTGTACTCATGTGCCTAGGATGAAATAATAGAATAAACTAACTGTAACCAAAAGGCGTGGCTCTGATATTCCCGACAACTGGGAGTATTCGTCGTCGAGATCCATCTCCTCATCGACTGTTCGATCGGGTCGCGACTCGTCATATTGGTAGTCTTTCCGCAGCGCCTTGTTCTTTGCGATTTCGGGGTCGATGGGCTTGCCAGAAGCAAGGGCAGATCGTAGCTGGGCGCGCTTCTCGGTCGTCTCCGCCTCTTTCAATATAAGCGCCTTGCGATAGAGGTAGTCGCGCCGTTGTCGAGCCTGTTTCCGGATCATGTTGGGCTGTTGGTATGTGAGATGGTGGGATGTCAATGCTAGAGTTTCGCAATGCATCCAACGTACCTTAGACAGGCTGATCGAGAAAAAAAACCTTATCAGGTGGCAGGTATCCACTTTCAAGCATCCCGCTGTGTAGGTCACGTGGTGATAAGCTACATCCCACCAAAACACCACCCTTTCGCCGCTGCTCTGTCGGACTTTGGATCTCTCCTGGGTGCTTGGATTCACCAACGAAAAGGCACACAACCACTCCCGACAAGTCCCTGCCCCGTTGGTGTACCTTTGAGGTTTCCGCACGAATCCCACAACTTCACATACCGATATGATGTGACCATCCCCCTCCCCGAACCACCTCGAATCCCCCTTCCGTACGACCTGAGCCTACTGAGGCTCTGCGACGCCGAACCATTCGAGAACCATAAAGAAGCTGAAGTAAGTTGCGCATTCCCCATAGCACCAGAACGATGTCCCCGACACCATCGCAAGCACCTACACAGACATTTCTACAGTTGTACTGCATGCGACAGCCCGCTGACACTTTTGTAAGGGAGATCAGCAGAGAGAAGTAGAAATCTGGAATACCGCGAATATGGAGAGCGCCTTCAAGAATCTCGGGAACCACCTAGTTTCCGACAGCGCCGCTGCGATCAAGGCAGGCGACGATGTCTTGACCGGTATCGATGCCGATGAGAGCCTTCTCTACGGCAAATTTGGCGGCCGCGACGGTCGCCGCCGTGCCGACGATGACGACAACCAAACCGAGCTTTACGATGATGACGATGTGGACAGCCTGACCAGCATGCCTGTCGGAACTATGAAGGATCTCAATATCGGAAGACCCAAGGAGGAAGATAGGAAGCTTCCCCCTCACGCTTGCGCGTATGGCATGCCTCCGAGCTTCCGAGCCCTCTCTTGAATCTAACACTGGCTTAGGTATTGTGGAATTCATTCCCCGAGCTCCGTCGTCAAGTGCCTTGGCTGCAACAAGTGGTTCTGCAGTGCCCGTGGAAATGCTACCTCCAGCCACATTGTTTCCCATCTGGTCCGGGCGAGACACAAGGAAGTCCAGCTTCACCCGGAGTCTACCCTGGGTGATACTGTACTTGAGTGCTACAACTGTGGAACCAAGAACGTCTTCCTCTTAGGCTTCATTCCTGCCAAGTCGGATACCGTTGTTGTGCTGCTTTGCCGTCAGCCTTGTGCTGCAAACACCTCTTCCAAGGATATGAGCTGGGATACCTCTCGATGGCAACCCCTGATTGAGGAGAGAGCTTTCCTGACCTGGCTCGTCGCGACGCCCTCTGATGCCGAGCAGCTCCGCGCTAGACACCTCACCCCGCCGATGATTGCCAAGCTGGAGGAGATGTGGAAGGAAAATGCGACTGCTACGGTTGCCGATCTTGAGAAGGCCGCTAGCATCGACGACGACCCTCACCCCGTCCTCCTCAAGTACGACGACCCTTACCACTACCAGAACATCTTTGGCCCACTCGTCAAGATGGAATCCGACTATGACAAGAAGCTCAAGGAAGCCCAGTCTGAAGATGGACTTACGGTCCGCTGGGATTATGGACTGAACAACAAGCATCTGGTCAGCTTTGAACTGCACAAGATAGAGTCGGGTGACGTCAAGCTGGCCGTTGGCGACGAAATGCGACTGCGTTACAAGGGCGAGCTCCGCCCCGCCTGGGAGGGAGTTGGCTATGTCATCAAGATCCCCAACAATCAGTCTGACGAAGTCACCCTCGAGCTGCGTAAGGCCGGCAATGAGAAGACGGTCCCGACTGAATGCACCCACAACTTCTCAGCAGACTATGTCTGGAAGGCTACCTCGTATGATCGCATGCAGTATGCCATGAAGACTTTCGCCGTGGACGACATGAGTGTCTCGGGTTACATTTTCCACAAGCTCCTGGGCCACGATGTCGCTGTTGCGCCGATGAAGACGACTATGCCTAAGAAGTACAGCGTCCCCGGCCTTCCCGACCTCAACACCAGCCAGATCGCCGCCATTAAGGCTGTGCTGTCGACCCCGCTCAGCTTGATACAGGGACCTCCGGGCACTGGCAAGACTGTTACTTCAGCGACCATCATCTACCACCTGTGCAAGATGAATAACGGACAAGTCCTCGTGTGCGCGCCCTCCAACGTTGCCGTCGACCAGCTATGTGAGCGCATCCACCGCACCGGCCTCAAGGTCGTTCGTCTTACAGCCAAATCCCGAGAGGATGTTGAGTCCTCTGTGAGCTTCCTGGCTCTTCATGAGCAGGTTCGTATGAATGACAGCAACGGTGAACTTGTCAAGCTGGCGCAGCTAAAGACCGAGCTTGGCGAACTATCCAGCCAGGACGAGAAGAAGTTCAAGCAGCTCACCAAGGCCGCCGAAAGAGACATTCTACACAACGCAGATGTCGTCTGCTGCACTTGTGTCGGTGCCGGTGATCCACGCCTGTCAAAGATGAAGTTCCGTAATGTCCTCATCGACGAGTCGACCCAATCCGCCGAGCCCGAGTGTATGATTCCTCTCGTTCTCGGGTGCAAGCAGGTTGTCCTCGTTGGTGACCATAAGCAGCTGGGCCCTGTCATCATGAACAAGAAGGCTGCCAAGGCTGGTCTTAATCAGTCCCTGTTCGAGCGTCTCGTCAACTTGCGCTTGGTTCCCATTCGCCTCAACATCCAGTACCGCATGCACCCTTGCTTGTCCGAGTTTCCTTCCAACATGTTCTACGACGGATCTCTCCAGAACGGTGTTACAGTCAAGGATCGTGTTCGCCGCGATGTCGACTTCCCTTGGCCTGTCGTTGATATGCCAATGATGTTCTGGTCCAACCTCGGCAATGAGGAAATTTCGGCATCCGGAACGTCCTACCTCAACCGTACCGAAGCTTCCAACGTGGAGAAGGTTGTAACCCGCTTCTTCAAGGCTGGCGTAAAGCCTTTGGACATTGGTGTTATCACTCCGTATGAGGGTCAGCGAAGCTACATCGTTAGCACCATGCAGAACACTGGCACATTCAAAAAGGAGAGCTACAAGGAAGTCGAGGTTGCCTCCGTTGACGCCTTCCAGGGTCGTGAGAAGGACTTCATTGTTCTGTCCTGTGTTCGTTCCAACGACAACCAGGGCATCGGTTTCCTTTCGGATCCCCGCCGTCTCAATGTCGCCTTGACTCGTGCCAAGTACGGTCTTGTCATTATTGGTAACCCCAAGGTTCTTTCCAAGCATGAGCTTTGGCACCATCTCCTTGTCCACTTCAAGGACCGCAAGTGCTTGGTTGAGGGGCCTTTGACAAATTTGCAGACCTCGCTCTTGCAGTTCGGAAAGCCCAAGACAGCATATCGCCAGAAGATGAGCCAGCCCCCTCAATTCAATGCCGGTGGCGGGTTCCCCAACGGCGGCGGCAACCGCTTCAACGGTGCTGGCTCGACACGCGATTTTGACTCGGGATCTATGATGTCCTACATTCCCGACGACGTCTCCTCGATCCATAGCTCTCTGGGCGGTGCCGGCTTGAACACCACTTACCCTCCCATCTTCTCGAGCTTCACCCCTGATCAATGGCCTGGTCTCCCTGGAGTACCCGGATCCAGCCGCTCCGGCATCAAGAGAGGAGGTCGCGCCACTGAGAGCATTGCTGGCGAAAGCGTCGCAAATTCCGAGTATACAGATGCTAGCGCCAGCGTCATCGGTGCCAAGGGTGTTGGACAGGGCGGTGTCAGCCTGGGTGCCGGTCTTCAGGACGCCATTCACGGTATGCGCCCTGCGTCCTACAGCCACAGCGACCGCTTGAAGCATTACGTCGAGAGTGGTGGTCGCATGGGAGCCGGCAACGGCTTCGGCCGTCGCTATGACGACGACGAGAAAAGCGTCAGCACCGCCTTCCACAGCCAGATTGGTGGCGGCTTCGACTGAGTGCCGAGATGGATTGGGACAGGGACTTGCTTTACCAAACCCAAGGGTTATTTATACCTCATCCTCTGAAGGCTTCAGCCCTCGCCGCACCATGCTCGGTGCTGTACACAGGAACAGGCAGCACGCCTGAGCCTAGAGGCGTCTCGGAATACCGGCCCTGGTAATCGAGAACCACTTCACGTGGTCGACCATTCGGCTTCCAACGACGACAACGACGTGCCGCAGGCGGGTCATGGCCCGACCAGCGAGAGCTGCAACCGACGGAGGGTGTCGTACGCGCGCCCTCAACGGCCCGTACTTTGCAGATTGTCAATCAGAGAGATGTCGAGTGTTAGCAAGGGGATGAGATCTGGCGGGGATAGGAGGTTATGCTCGGGCGGAGGACACGGGTCAGCGTCTGAGGAGGCAACTCAAAATGCGGTCGAGCATTGAGGCGTAGAAGCGACGAGTCTTCTATAGCTCACTGTATTTACTGCGAGGAAGCCCACGACAGATGTCATGCAGTTCCTATGCTGCACGCAGAAAGCGCACTACGAGATCCAGCTTAGAGTTTAGCTTCTTAGTTTAATCACCGTCTTTATTTGCACCTTGTCCACAGCCCCCAGATTGCGCTAATCATCGCGAGACCACCCTCCCAGTATTCATATCCACAGGCCTGGCCCGGCCAGAGAGGTAAACTTATCGATATGGCACACGCGGGTCCGGTTTTCCTTGAATATCGGATATACTCCGAAGTAAGGTACATTTTCGAGATAAGTGCCGTGGTGTGCCTTGCTTATTACGGAGTACTTGCTTGGATTCAAAGGATGGAAGAATTGTATCCTCTTTTTTCCTTGCTGATGGCGTAGCATCAGCCAATCCACTGATAGACAGGGGGCAGGCTCCGGCACCCCACAGACTTGAAAATAGATTGGCAGCGACGGGGGGCCACCCATGTCCAAGCGCGGGAGCCTCACCCAATCTGACAACGACAAGCAGGTCACCGCCCCCTGACAGTCCTGACGGACATGCATTCTTCGCGAGACCGGACCATCTGATGGAAGGCCCACTATGACGATCCGTCTGATTCTTGGCTTCGCAAAGCGTTTGGCGAGCGGATTCCCCAAATGGAGTTTCGAGTTGCAGCAAAGTGGCCAGCGGCCACTGGCCAGCCACCGGGCGGCAGTGTTCGGCGAGATTCGAGAAAAGGGTGAAGACCAAAAGGGAGGGGCAGAACTTGGGTGCTAAGGAAGGGCAGGAACGGCCTCTTGGCGTTTTTACGTACACGTGTTGAGCAGGTGAGCATCAATGCCTTTGCCATCTTGGCGGTGGGAAAACAAGCCCGATGGCTCCGTAAACCCCTTGGCCAAGGATTGTTTGGTTCCCGAGCGTCAGAAGAAGCTTTGGCGCTTCCGCTTCTTCTTCCGTCCTTCCACTGCCAAGGTTTCGTTTCTTTTTCATCCAGAGAGGTCGCACCTCATCTCGTATCGGAGCGTTGGTGTTTATTCCAACGCTGTCCTCCTTCGCTGGACGAACCGACGAACCGACGAACTCTTCCTCAATACTGCGGTCATTCACCTCGTCTTGACGGGGAAACGACATGAGTAACCAGTTGCGCCGAGAAATGCTGCCGCTGCCCTCTCTATCCCCGTACCCCGAGCCGCCAACATGATCACCATACGCCGTAGACCCGCGAGGGTACCAATCTACCTGGGCATCGCCCTGACATTGCTGTTGGTCTGGCATACCGGCTTTCCCGCCGGCTGGAGTGCTGGAACCCTTAACTACAATGGTATTCGCTACCGTAAGTCGAGCTACGACTGGGCGAGCCTGAAGCCCGAATATCCACTAGAGAAGCCGCTGCGCACGCCTCCGAAGGGCACTCCCGTCGAACTCCCACGAGTCCAGTACGATTTCGACAGTAGCAAAAAGCAAGCGGGAAAGAAGACGAGCAAAAAACTTTCCCACTATGAGAACGGCGACCGTGATCGGGAGAAGCAGACCGAGTCGAGACGGGCCGCCGTGGTCCACGCCTTCCGGCGGAGCTGGGCGAGCTACAAGGAGAATGCGTGGACATGGGACGAGCTGACACCCGTATCGGGCCATGGCAAAACCACATTTGGTGGTTGGTCAGCCAGTCTGGTCGACGGCCTCGATACCCTTTGGATCATGGGAATGCACGACGAGTTCCGCCGGGCCGTTAGGACCGTCGCGCTGATCGACTGGTCCAACACTACGGAGACGGCTGCCAACATGTTTGAGACGACGATCCGCCACTTGGGCGGTCTCATCAGCGCCTACGACTTGAGCGGCGAGCCGGCCTTGCTGGCTAAGGCCGTAGAACTGGGCGACATGCTATACATGGGCTTTGATACCCCGAACCGTATGCCACCTTTCTGGTTCAAGTTCTCGGACGCAAAATACGGCACGCAAAAGGTGGGCGAGCGTGAGTCCTCGGCCGCGGGATGCTCCCTCTCCATGGAGTTTACCCGCCTATCCCAGCTGACGGGCGATGCGAAATACTACGATGCCACGGAGCGAGTGAAGGAGTTCCTCGTCAAGACGCAGACGCGAAGCAAGCTGCCCGGCATGTGGCCCATGTATATGAACTACCGCGACGAGAAGGTAGAGGACAGCTCCTTCACGATTGGCGCCCAGGCCGACTCACTCTACGAGTATCTGCCAAAGATGCACGCCCTGCTGGGCGGTCTCGACAGCGAGTACGGGAAGCTCACAGTCGACTCTTTCGACGTCATCGACAAACATATCCTCTTTAGGCCCATCCTTCCTAATAAAACAGACATCCTCATCCCAGGCAACGCCTTCGCCCATGGCGACAACGTTGACCTGACGCCCGAGATGCAGCACCTGGGCTGCTTCGCCGGCGGCATGTACGGCCTTGCTGGCAAACTGCTGGGCCGGGAATCTTACGTCACCATTGGCGAAAAGATCTCCCGTGGTTGCGCCTGGGCATACAAAGTCTTCCCTACGGGCATCATGCCCGAGATTATGACATTCCACCCCTGTAACGAGCCGGATCACGGCGCCTGCGAGTGGGACCAAAAGACGCACGGCAGCAAGAGCGACGTGCCTGGCGGCGTCAAGCAGGTCCGCGACAGCCGGTACATGCTCCGCCCGGAGGCCATCGAGAGCATCTTTTACATGTACCGCATCACGGGCGACGACGAGTGGCGCGAGGTCGCATGGGACATGTTCCAGAGCATCCGGCGCGCAACGGAGACGCCGCTGGCGTATTCTTCGATTGCCGACGTCAACGTCCAGCCGGGGCAGACGACCAAGACGGACTCGATGGAAAGTTTCTGGTTCGCTGAGACGCTGAAGTACTTTTACCTCATCTTTTCGCCGCCCGACGTGATTAGTCTCGACGAGTGGGTGCTGAACACGGAAGCGCACCCGTTCAAGCGGCCCAAGAGGATGGATCATGTTGAGACTGAGGCGGAGATTCGGGAACAATCCAAGTGAGATTACATACAAAGACAACAATCACATACGGTGATGGGCAAGACCGTGAGCATCAGGTGCATTTTAGATGGTTCATTGCATTGGGTGGATATACTTGTGCATTAGCATAGACAAGAAGAGGGCGCGCCAGGTTGCAAATCTCTCTGTGGAAGCAAGGAAATAGTATACATTCACCTCCCGCTTCTCGCCCTTCTTTTATGATATGTCTATAATATTGAACGTTTTGCCATCCTCTTGACTCCTGTCTCCTGTTCCTTTCTATTCGGATAATATCATGGCCCGATGCTCCTGTCTAGATGATAGAGTTGCTCCATCTCGGCGCATTTCGAAGAACACTAACCTAGGGATGGCCACCTCATCGAATCTCGTTTTGGTCAAGCTGTATACATTACTATTGTCATGATATGGAGGTCCTCAGTACATATCACACTGGAAGTAGTTGAACACGTTGTAGGAGCAAAGGGCGTTTTGAGCATGAAAGCTCGTATTTTGACTAAAAGCCCACCTCTCACGTAGCAAAGTAGATGATCCTCGGGGAGATGGTCTAACATTACGCATTTAAATAACATTTCTCGAATGGCATTATAAGAACCAAACAATTAGTGACCCGGAGGGCTCGGAAAGAAAAAGTTAAGGGGAGGAATTATGGCCAAAGACGGAAAACTCGGGCACGTATTGTCAATAAGCAGACAGTTCGTCGAGCTCTGCTTGCCTCATCTCATCTGCTTCTTTCTACGTCGCCGATAGACAAAGCGATATATAGAGTTGGCATCTTACGATTACGATGATGCACTGTTGACGAACGTCCAGAGACAACAATCCGGAAGCCAGGAGATGCTCCTAGGGTATCTGCTTGGACTTGGACTCCTTGTCTTACCGCCTCATCATCCGTTCCTCTGATTCCATATTGTAGTGTAGAAAGTTCCAAGTCCTTCCAGCTATATAGCTGTGTAGTGTTTTGTGACTGCGTATGCCAGTCTAATCCTCACTTCTCGAAGTAGGCATGGGCACCGTTCACGAGAACTATGACAACGAAAACCGTAATCACCTTGTTCCCATATCCATCACTTCCCACAGAGGTTACAAGTCTAACTTGCCCCCCAAATTCTCCGAAAGGCAAGGGTTTCTCGCCAAAAGTATTATACGCCTTGAGACTCGAATTTGCGCAGCGGCTGCGGCGCATTTGCAAAAAGTTTATAGCCGCCAGAACCCGTCTACGGATACAAACCATGCGCCTACCACAAACTTCAGCAATAGGTTTGAAACATGGTCTTGCTCGCCGACGGGATCTGGTCAGTATGCAGTGCCCAGTAAATAAGAAAGGAGAAAACCAAACTTGCCGGATCTCTGCTTGGCGGCTGAAAAGACCAAAAGTGGTTATGGGATCTTCAGAGCCCTAGCCTGGAGACCCGGACGAGCCAACGAACGGAGAGGGGATTGAATAAGGTGGCTTTCCACGCAAAAGAAAAAAAGCAAACGGTGACAGCAAGGGCCCGGTTCGAATTCGTCCCGTCGTCTCTCCGTCCTTACACACTCTAGATCGCCGCAGATGACCCCACAGTAGCACGGATTTGCCTGGGGTCCCTGTCGTGAAGCTGGCGCTTTGAGCTTTCTTTTCCATTCACCGGTGTAAATGACGAAATGATCAAGAGTATTGAATCCATTCGCGCCCGTGAAGGCGATTTATTTTCGCCTTCCCCTCCCGTACTTTACCACAGTACTTTTTGGCCTATTACGCGATACAAGGCAAGAAAAGCAATACCACGGAACTTTGGCAGATGGATACTCTCCAGGCCCCAGGGGATAGGACAGTGGATTCATCGTCTGTGCGATGGCCGCTGGTCCTAGCCGGATATATGTCTCCTATCTTCTCTTTTTGCGAAAGAAAACAGGGCGCTAGTGGTAAAGGTGATCAGCAAACCCCGTTTCTGGATCTCGAGACAGTATGAGACCGATATAATGATCCACTGTCTCCGGGAGGTGGAGTCGAGGCCCGAGTGTTCACCTTACAGGAACGAGTGCCGGGCTGCTATGTACATCCGCAGTCGCGGGGCATGTATCCGTATTATCGTGAGTCTGTATTTAGCGGCGGGTAGTCGTACAACAAGTGGTACCGAGCGGCCGCACAGAGCCACCCTCCCTAGCAGTGTAATTTTCGGGGAACGATCTTCAGGCACAACGGCAGACGGAATAATCATCCGTCCGAGTTTGGAGAGAGGGAAAGAGTTGTCCAAGTCGCAGGTTTGGGCGCACGGGAAATTGGTCAGGAGGCTGAATCAGCAAGGTGAGCAATTGCAAATGATTGCGGTGTTTGAGATTTGTCGTGATACTGTGCCGTTTTGTGTTGCGTTGCAGTTCACTTTATCCATCGGAGGTTTTTGGTTTGAAAATATGCAGTCGATATTGGTTCTTCTGGTCCCGCTTGTTGATGATACGTGGGTGGACATTGATTGCGATTGCGTTGCGCACCCACTCGTGCGTGTGCCGGTGTTCTCAAATCTCAAAGAATGATTCCGCCAACCGTTCATGCTCCGCCTGAATAAACAGTTTGGGGGGCCATGTGGGGTACCAGTTCGCTTATGTTTGACTAGCAGAACTGAATCCTTCGCATCGTTGTACTTGACTTGTTGCTAGCTAGTCTAGGCTTGAAGAAGCGTGGACCGTGGTTCTGGCCAAAATATGTGCTGGGGGATGATCCGCTGACGAGAGACGAGACTCATTGATCGTAGGAAACTGAGACGGTCCGCGGAGGAACGCTGTCCACAATGAGAAGTTGACACCGGTTACCGACGAGGCTACGTGGGTGGGCGTGACGGACTGATGATGCCTGCCACGAGTAGAGAAGCGTCTTGATAGCTTTGTTCTGGACCAATGTGCCCTGCGCTACTTCCGCGCCTATAACGTTAGAAACACAAACGGACGCAGGTACCGAGCGCCCCGTGCCCCACCGTCCATCTCGTCCGAACTGGTTTGTTAAGTCGATGACTCGGGTTTGCTCGAGACTCTAGAAGGGAGGAACGCGGCCGCCGGCAACATTTTGGGGGCCGGTTGATAGGCGGTGGTGCGGAGGGGAAGGATCAGTGCACAAGGCCGCTGCAAGCCTGCGACCCATACCCGTGCGTTGCATGGCGTAGGCCAACAAGCTGGGTTTCTTTTGTATTAGCTTCAAGGTAGCAAGCCCTCCAGGCGGCGCTTGGAGCGTTTTAGGTACTTGTTGGATCAGCGCCAAAATGGATCTTGGTAATGGTTCCTGGGCCGGTGGCCGCGAGCCGAGAGGAGGAAACATTGCTGGGCGATGCTGACGGGTTGAACTGGGATGAGGTAGCATAGCGTCGCGCTGTTGCCGGGTAGGCGACCGACTACCTGGCTATATTTGACCCTCGAATGGCTGGGCTGGGGGGACCAGGAGGAATTGCTCCCGCAGATTTGTTATTAGCATCTCTATTATGGCACCCGGCTGGTACTTCGAAAACAAGTCGAAAGAGGATAGGTAGAATGGCCAGGCATGGTTTCATTTGAAATCCCACGACGATCATGATCAATGAGTTCTGTTGAACATCTCAAAATGAGAGAGGAAAGGCTGGATGGAAAAGAAGCCAGAGGGGCAGATGATTGAAAGACGTCGTGTTGTGGGGTGTGGGTGTGAAGGTGGAAGGGATGGATGAACCAGACAGACGGGTCTTTTGGCACGGTATACTGCGTAGACAGGCGGACGGGATGGGATGGAATGGAATGGACGAAAAACGGGAAAGTTGTCCCGGTCATTGAGACGACAGACGGCAGGAACAAAGGGGATGCGGTTGCTGTACCTGCGTGCCTGCCCATCATCCGGCTGACATTGGGACGAAGTCGCAGCCCATGAGATGAGACGCGCATAAGGTACTCCGTTGGATACCTTACTTTACTTATTAAGGAGTTCGTACTTTGTATACTAGACACGAGACATTTGCAAAAATCCGGGGATTTAGTTCGTCCCATTGATTGCGCTCCACTGCGCAAAAATAACACGTCTATCGGGTAAGGTACTCTGTGAGGTACTCCGTACTCCGTAGAGTACTTGCTTGAAGACAAACGCTCTTCCAGAAGATTCAAGTCGAGGTTAATTTATCGGTGGTCGGTTCCTTTCCGTCATGGCAAGGAAGTCAATGCCACTAAAGCGTCAACCAGCAATTGCCTTTTAATTGGCAACTTGGACCGGTTCCTGTCTCCTGGCCACTGAGCTTCGTCGCATTCCCCTGCCTGAAAGCTTGCGTATAAACGCAACTCGGGATGATCCTTGACCCGTTGCACGCTGCGGAATACGTCTGTACCGGTACTCTGCAGTGTCTGCTTAGAGTAAGCCGGCTTCGAGACAAGACACGCGAACGTAGTCGAGAGAAAAGCAAGCACAAACAGCCATGGCTTGTTCCTTGGGCGATTGAGCGGCCAGTTCGGGCAAGGTCGAGCAGCAGAGGGCGGCACCTGATGCTCTTCACCGTCATTGTCCGTGCCTTGCGCGTCCCAAGGGATGAGATTGAGCCAATTATGCTTGATGCGCTTGAGCTCATCGCTCGGCATAGTCTGCTTTCTGAGTTCTTGTAGTAGGGTGATCGTCGTCACGATCATGCGCCGCAATTGATGGCCACAATGAAGATTGGCCCTTGTTTCCTCAAGATGCTATCCAGCTGGAGTCAGATGCATGCATGAGGTGGTCGTGCAAGCAGAACTGCGTGTGATAAGAGACATGGAGGCTACCTATCCTTACCTAGGTACTCCGTACTGTAAGTCCATCATTCGTGAGAGGGGGCCCTCGTCTTGGGAACCTTGCTTTATGTCGAGTCTACGGACATCGCGCTCGCTCGCCGTTTGTCAGTCTCTCGCCGACCTCTCAGAGGGTTCATTGGCAAATTAACAAATAATTTTGGATGCATTTTGAGGCAAGGTAAGTAAGCCGGCCGCCGAATAGGCTTAATACCTTAAGGTAGCTGTCCCTTAATATACCTACTCATCTAAGACCATCCAGATGTATCAAAGTACTTTCCGTCGAGCTTTACTACTTAGGGCGAGTTGCGGTGCGTGCTAAGACATGGCCCAAAACAATGGAAGACGTACAAGTGGAAATGCGGTACCTGGCATTTGAGGTAGGTTTGCAAGCAAGCCATCTACTAACGAGCAAGCAATGGGGAAAAGGCAAGCATCAAACACGCTGCAAGAAGCAACGAGCAAGTAGGGACAACTTGGGCAATGGCAACGGCAACGGTAGGGGCAACAGCAACGGGCAGTACCTACCTTTTTGACCTCAGGGACCTCACCTACCTTGAACCAGTTCACCTCGACGAAGGTGCCTTCCTTTACGTTTGCTTACCTACCTTCCTTCCCAACGAGCCAATGTACCTTACCATAGATGCGTAGGTAGGTAGTTACCTAGGGATACCTTAGGTGCTGACAGCAACAAGACTTCCAGATTTCTCATCTTCCTCCTCCTCCCTCTTGGGCCTCGAGTCTTTCTCTCTCTCCTCCTCCTCGTCCTCGCTACTTCAGGAACCAGAACTTCCCGTCTCTTACTCTCCTTCCGTCGCCAATCCAACCACGAATTGGTCAAACTCCGTTCATCTCGACGAATCACGCGACTTTCTACCGATAGCCCGCCCCATTCCGTTCCAACTACCGGCGCCTTATCATTGTCATCGGCGGATTTTTCGGCCAACAAGTCCCCCATCTGCAGTCTGCAGTCGATATCTTGCCTCGCCGCTTCCTCTCCAGTCCCCACGCTCTCCTCTCGCCCGGGGTGCACAGCTGCAACTGCGAAGAGAGAACCCATGGGGCCTTGTCTCACCGACTGCCACCACCATTACCACCACCAACTCTTTGCTGGCTCGATATAGTCTCGTTCCATCTGCATGCCCTGCAGCACCGCCGTTGAATTCCTATTGGCAGCGGCACCTGGTCTAGCAGCAGCATCCTCCTGTATCCTGCCAGGGCCTCGTCCTTCTCGGATTTGACCGGCGCCCAAAAAAGACAACTGTAAGTCACTTCTCTTTGGGTTTATTGCTTCTTTCTATTGTCTCCTTCGCGCCTCGCTGTTCACCTCGCTCATGTCATGTCTTCCCGCTCAACCCCTTACCTGGTTGGATTCCTGCTTCTGTGACAGTTGTGTTGTTGCAAATATCACCTCGTCTTCCCATCTTATACCCTCCACGCAAACCACGGCAGCAAATGCAACAGACCGACGACCCCTGGCATCCATTGCATCCTGAATACTACTTCACCTCCTCCGCCACCTTGGCCTCATTCTCCCTCGACAACTTGCAGCATAGGATCCATCTACGGGCAGCAGACAAACAACTTCGCCTTCCTATCAGTGCGGCCTGCCCAGCAATTAGACCCCTTCCCTCCAATACATCACCCTCATCAGCACTTTTTCTTCCTCGCCTTGCCTTCCCCCCAGCCATTCAACTCTCCTTCAGACAATCCTTATCCATGCCATCTTCTCGCTTGCTTTTCCCAGCACATGGTCGAATCCTCCCTCCGCTGACATTGGGTATCTCGCTTGCCAACTAGCCCCATCCCCAGTCTTCGCCATCTTCCCTGCCCTGATCCTCCGTGGTTCCACAGGCCCTGCCCGATTGCCTGTTCTACCCTGGAGCTTGAAGCAGCCTTAATATGCAAGCCGTAGCAGCACACTGGCCGACCAAGTCCATGGACAAGCAGCAACATCCTTGGTGATCGATTCCACCTCGCCGAATACATAATCAGCAATAATACTTAGCTCCCCGGCTCCATCTCCGTTCTGGGTCCCCAAGAATTTGCAACGAAGCGACGAAGGAAAAAAAAAAAGAAGTGGAAAGAACAAGAGAAACGGAAAAAAAAGCAATTAATACCGTTCGAACCCACTCAAAGCGCCATCGCTGCATTTACCAACACCGCGTTCCCCCTTCGCCCCGTTGCCGACTTTCCTCGCTTCTTGTCTGCGCGCGCCGTTCTCGTCTCGCTCAGACATCCCCAACTTCCATCCCCCCGCGTTGGAAGCCTCCTCTTTACGGCCTCCGTCGCCGCTTCTCGACACCCGTTGCTGCCGCTTCCGTTGGGACGAAACTCTCTTTTCGTCCGTCACCTGTGCGACATTTGACAGCACCAGCAAACACCGTACGAAGCCGAACTGTCCCCGTCCTCGCCCCCGAGCTCTAACGGCCGCTCATCGTTGCAACCCTGCATCATCCCACCTTGGACCTGTGGATCTACCACCGAAATCCCCCGCTCTCAACCTCTCATCCCGCCGCTGATCCATTTCTACGCCTCTTCCCGCTCGCTCGTTCGCTCGTCGCTCTGCCTTGCCCAGGGCTGGCATAACAGTTGGCCACCACAGCTCCGTGTCGCATTGTGAAGCCCGCCGAAATCCCTGTTGGAGCGACTTCGCTGTGCACCAACTTTTTTCGCTGCAGGAGCTGAAAGTCGTCCGCCTCCCAACGACATCAAGCGTTACCACCGATCAACGGGCTTCGCACTCGACTCGCACCTGTAAGACCCGATTTCCGACTTGCAGAAATACCGCCCAGCAACTAGTATGCTTGTTGTTGAGTGGTGGCGCACACATTATCCTCGGAAGCAGAATCCAATCGGCCATTTCTCAATTTCGGAGGAGGCAGAAAGGCGTGCTGGCTAGTTTACGGAAGATAAGACGTGGTGGGACGCTTAGGTGCAGCTATTGAAGAGACGACGAAATTCCAGGGACGCACATAGAATCACCAAACCTCAGATGCGGGCGGACCCCAAATGAGGACAAACCATGGAATGAGCATGGCACCACCGGGAATGGATGGACGAACCTACCACAACGGGGTTCACAACGTTACGCCGCACCACGATTGGCAGCAGTCCCAGAACCAGAACTTGTCCGCAGACTCGTCGTCTCGCGGCATGGAACGCGTCTCAATTTCCAACCTACGAACCTCATTCCGCTCTAACCATCCGTCGAACCCCACGATCCGCGCCGTGACACCCGAGTACCATCATCCGGACCTCTCGCCGACGCCGTCCGCGAACGCCGTCTTCGATCCGACTGCCCCTCCTCAGATACCCCGCGGTATCACATCGAACTCCCCTCAAACCTCTCCGAGATCTATCCCGGGAGACTTCTCGAGACGACAGGGAATGGTGTTTAATGACACATACGGTGGAAGCTCCTACGAGAACAACTCAACCAGTCCGCCTCTGAGGCAACAAAGCAGCTTTAGGCCTAGGACACACACCATGGACGGCGCACTACGCCAGCAGTTCATGAATGCTGCCTCTCGAGAGGGCCGCCAGCGTGTGGGATCGTTTTCTTCTTCTGGATCTCAGCCCTTGTATGACGATACTCGCTCTCCACCGCCTCCCATTGAGTCCTTAGGATTTCCCTCGGTCATCCCCGCCCGACACTCGGAGATTCCCCTAGGTGTCGCAAACAGCTTGAAAGAGAAAAAGTTGTCGACAAAACGTCTAATTAAGCGCCAGTCTTCCCGGCCAACTTCTCCGCCAACGACCTCAACGCCTTCCGTTGATTCGCTACCCATTCCCGTTCCGACTGAAAATGCGAATAACATCCTGCTCATGATGAAAAATCTTTGTGGGCGCATGAGAGGTGAAATCGAATTTCAAACTGACCCCCGGGGTCCATGGCAGCTTGGTATCGCATACGTGGACGAAGAGAAGGGAAGCTTGATGTTCGACTCAGGCCATGATGGGCCATTTCACATCCCCCTCATTTCCGACCTCCGCGGATGTCGAGTTGCGCCAGTCACATTGCCTGATGGGAAAAGATGTTTGGACATTTCGTGTCCCATCCAGCCTCCGTTGGATCTTCTAGTACATCCTCTTCTAGCAGAAGAAACAGATCTCTGGCTTGCAGCTCTGCTCTGCTGGCAACAACTTCGACCTCCAAAAGTAAAACTTTCAAACGGCAATCGAAGTCCTGCGCCTACCGCCCTGCGTCCAGCAGTAAGAAGGCGTGGCTCCGAGAATGGATCGGCGAAGACTACAACTGCGTTCATCAAGGTCGGCCAAGTAAGACTTTGGGATAAGGGCTTAGCGAATTCGCCGAGGGCCATCGTAAAAAGACCTTCCACGAGGGATCTGAGATCGCCGACTACTTCTTGGCGGGTTGTTTCCCTACTCCTTCAAGAAAACGGAGAGGTCCGACTCACCACGAGAGATGGCGAGGCTGTAATCGCCGTGGTCGAACTATCCCAACTATCTCGATGCGCTATCCAACAGCTGAACCGGTCAGTTTTGGACGAAGAGTACTGCATAGGCATTTTCCCACACTACTCTCCGATATCTACACAGCTTTCCATATTCCGTCCTGTGTATATCGCTCTGGACAATCGCCTATTATTCGAAGTTTGGTTTGTTCTTCTTCGAGCATTCGCGTTGCCGGACATTTTCCGACTGGATTCGCCTTCAGCCGAGGGAGCGATGGAAGTTACGGATTTGGAGTCAGAGCTTTCCGGCGAGATATTTAGGATTGAGAAGACGATCAGTCTGCGGGTGACGGAGGCAAAACTGAGACCGAAGAATTGTTCTCCCGACGTTGGCTTCATCGACCGACAGCCCAAAGACGCAGACCCTTTGATGGGCAACTACCTGACAGAAGTCATACTGGATGGCGAGGTCCGCGCTCGATCAACGATCAAGACTGGAACCAAAAATCCTTTTTGGCGAGAAGATTACCAATTTTCGGACCTTCCGCCGACTATGCCGTTCCTTTCCATTATTCTGAAAAGAGTGGACGGGAACTTGGACAGTTTCAGCCACCAACTACAGGCATCACTTGGTTTGCCCAAGACTGGAAACCTGACCGAGATCCTTTGCGGCTCTGTTGACATCCCCTTGGACCAAGTCGAACCCGGCAAAGACTTCGAGCGGTGGCTTGAGATTTATGACGAACGACAACAAGTCATGGGCACAATGCTTGTGAAGCTCCATCACGAGGAGCTCGTTGTTCTTCATTCCAAGGAATACCAGGCGCTGTCAACTTTGCTTCATAGCTTTCCGTCTGGTCTCACCGCTCAGATTGCTGATGCGCTTCCTGGCAATCTGCGGCGGCTCTCCGAAATCTTTCTCAACATCTTCCAAGTGTCTGGTCATGCGAATGAATGGCTGCAAACACTGGTCGAAGACGAGATCGACGGCATTGGCGGCAGCCAAAACCAGATGAAGAAGTATCGATTCAGCAGTCGCTTGAAATCGAATGAGTCCATGGAGTCATCCAGTGACAGAGAGCAGATCCTTCGTGACATGGGTAAATCTCTTGCGGGAGAGGCCAACTTGTTGTTCCGAGGCAATACGCTGCTGACACAAGCTCTCGAGTTTCACATGAGACGGTCAGGAAAGGAGTATCTTGAGCAGATGTTGCAAGCCAAGATTTTCGAGATCAACGAGACCAACCCCAACTGCGAAGTCGATCCGAGCAAGCTCAAACCTGGAGAAAACATCCAGGAGCATTGGACAAGACTCATCCAGCTGACAACGGAGGTGTGGCAATGTATTTGCAAGGAGCCCACGAAATGCCCACCGGAACTTCGGTCGATCCTTAAATATGTACGAGCCGTGGCTGAAGATCGCTATGGCGACTGGCTACGAACCGTCACTTACACGAGCGTGTCGGGCTTCTTGTTCCTCCGTTTCATCTGCCCGGCGATATTGAGTCCCAAGCTCTTTGGTCTATTGAGGGATCATCCTCGACCCAGAGCACAGCGAACGCTCACACTGGTTGCCAAGGCGCTTCAGGCCCTTGGAAACCTGTCTACGTTTGGTAAGAAGGAAGAATGGATGGAGCCAATGAACAAATTCCTGGGCTCCAACCGTCAGTCGGTCAAGGACTACATCGACACGATCTGTGCCATTCCTGTCGAACGCAACAAGGTGGCCCTGGGTCCATCCTACTCGACCCCTATCGCGATTCTTGGACGGCTGTCGCCAACGGCACGAGAGGGGTTCCCTGCACTGCCTCACTTGATTGACCATGCTCGCAATTTCGCAGCGCTGGTCAAGATGTGGACTGAGGCCAATCCTATCAGCAACGGGGAGGTTGTCAAACCTGTAGGCGGCGAGGACGACATTCTCATTTTCAATGAAATGTGTTTGGTATTACAGGAGCGCGCCGACCTATGCTACTCGAAGTTGGATGGCTCTTCTCACGAGACTGCGTCCCTTCCTGCCTCCGACTTCGCCGACGCTATGGAGCATAACTCTGCCATGTTGGATTCCATGAGCCTTTCCACGCATCACAACAACCACTCAGCACCGACCTCAGCGAACACGTCTACAATTTGGCTTGACCAAGACAATCACCAACCACCTGGGTCGGCTGGCAGCGACGTATTGATTGATATTCCTACGCGAAGAAGTCGAGAGCACCGCCGTGGCCGAGATTTCAGCTCCCTGCGGCAAGCGTCTGGACATTCAGAGCACGCGTCTTCGCATTTGGCTACGCTCAAGCGGAATGGCAGGGCTACCCGCCATATCCTATCTGGCATCATGAAGCCGTTTGCGCGGAGCGATTCACCTGAGTCGTCTCCATCAACGACACGCGGCAAGAATCTTGACCGATCATGGAACACTGGCTATTGATGTGCCTTACTTCCCACTCATTTTCCTTTGTTCATCACTACTTTGATACACACGTATACGAATCAAAACCCAAAAAACTTCAATGGTCAGACGACGAGCCAAAGTCTCTGCATTCTTAACGAGGAGGATGTCTGGATACGCCCAGCTTGGAGCGTCAAGAGAGTGCGGAAGGGCAGCGCCTCTTCTGCATTACTGTTACCTGCGCCGGAATCGAGGGCAGGCTTGGGTGGGCAAGGATCGACTGAACTACCTCTGGCGTTTCTCCATTTGCACATGTTCATCAGTGGAGCCTGCTTGGGAAGGTTTCCTTCTACATGTTTCTACATGTTGATGCATTCGGTTGGAGGCAGGGTCGGCCCTATTTTTTTTTCGCTTTCTTCTTACACCCAACCCATCCCGTGTTCGTCTCTTCTTCCTCGCCAACTTTTCTTGAGTTGGTTGGAGGGTAGGTAGCCGTCGCAACATGGGCCACGAATGAATATACCCAGACATATTATGACTAGCATTTACGTGTCTTGCCTCACACTCACGCCACGAGACTCGTCACAACATATTTCATTTCCCTTTAGAACAAAACGAAACGAGCAATGTGTATAATATAATGATATTGAACTTTCAGTCGAGGTATCTACCCGTGAATTTTCTTTGTGTTTTCCAGTGCCTGCTTCTCTGTACGCCCCAAATTGTTCCAATGAATTAAGAGAATTCCCTTATTTTTAGTCGCCCGGATCATAAAATCGTCATCCACCAGTCTCCACTTTTGCCTCATGCTATCACAGTCGCACTGCTTCTATGCCGTGCTTACCGGTCTAGCTTGCGGTACGGTACGTGCTGCGTCCTTGCTGAGTGGCTCCATCTATTGGAAGAACTTCTTGTAAGCCGCCTTCTCCTTGGCCGCACGGGCGGCCGCCTTCTGCTTGACGGCATTAAGCTCGTGGAGAATGACCTTATCATCCGGCACGAGCTTGTGCGCCTCTTCAAGATCCTTGATGGCGTTCTCCTCATCCTTGAGGCGAACGTTGGCGAAGCCGCGGCGGTAGAGGGCCTTGGCGCGGTCGGCGTCCTTGGTTCCGGAAACATCAAGGGCGTACGTAGCCGTCTTCGCGGCATCATCCCAGGCCTCGAGCTTGATGTTGAGCAGGGCCGAATTGTTGTTGAGGGTAAAGCGGAGAGCTTGGAGTTCCGCCTTGGTAGTAGCGGGCTCCTTCTCCAAGTCGGGCTCCTCGTTGATGTAGCGCAGGCCCTTTTGATACTTCTCGAGACCGAGGTTAAAGTCGCCAGCCTTGAAGGCCTTGTTGCCGTAATCCTTGCAGGCGGCAGCAATCTTGATGACTTCCTGAGCATCAGGCGGGGTGGCACAGTCCTCGGGGAAGTCCTCGTAGGTGTCGCCCATGGCGTCCGGGGCCTTCACATCGGCTGCGAGAGCGGCGTCTCCGGTCAATTCGCCGCAGTCTGCAATGACGGCGTCCTTGAGAGGCTTGTCGCCTGATTCGGTCTGGAGGTTCTCGATCTGGCGAACGACGGACTTGCCGTTGAGGACCTCGCCAAAGACGACATGCTTGTTGTCGAGGTGAGGCGTCGGGACGGTGGTGAGGAAGAATTGAGACCCGTTGGTGTCTGCACGTAGCATTGTCAGCAAGCAATCTCCCCAATCCAGGCATAGAAGAGCGCTTACTGGGTCCAGCATTGGCCATGGACAGGAGGAAGGGACGGTCGTGCTTCTTAGGGAAAGCCTCATCCTCGAACTTTGCGCCGTAAATAGACTCGCCGCCTGTACCATTGCCCTCCGTGAAATCACCTCCCTGAATCATGAATTGCTTGATGACGCGATGGAAAATGGAGCCCTTGTAGTGCAAGGGCTTGCCGGACTTGCCCAGGCCCTTCTCGCCGGTGCAGAGGCAGCGGAAGTTCTCGGCCGTTTTGGGGACGAGGTCGTTGTAGAGCTCCATGGTAATACGGCCAGCGGACTTACCGCCGACTGTAATATCAAAGAACACGCGAGAGCGCGCCGCCTTGTTCTCGGTTCCCTCGGCGGACATTGTGACCGTGTTCTGAAGTGCAAGTTGAACTCTTTGATGTTGATCAGGCTGGGGCCCTGTACTCGATCTAGTAGTGCGGGGTAGATGTGGTTGCTGCAAACGAGCTTCGCGAGACTGAAATGTTGTCGATTGGGCCGAAGCTAGTGGAAAGCTGTCGTTGATTGACGTTGAACGTGAGAAGTGTTGTTCATACGATTGAGCCGAGAAAGTACCTAAGGCAAGGTATATCTTGATCCTCGGAACGCTGGTGGTGGAGGTGGACGATAAATGCTTCAGCTCAGAGCTAACCTGGAAGGTGGGGGGAGGTACGATGGAACTTTCTGGTAGCTCGGACGCCTGTGCGCGGGGCAGTCGCACCACCCGCTGCTCACTGCCTGCATGCTTCACCGGGAAGGAGCAACAGCTTCAGAAAAGGCCAATCAAAGGGTGCTATTCTTACCGATGTCTCTTTCCTACCCTGCTCTCGGCTTTTCCATTAGGTGCCTGCCTTAGCTGCTGTGTACCTTAGGTGATGCATCTCGAGGTAAGGTAGGCAGGTAGGTTATCTACCTTAGGCCAAAGAGACTACGTGAGGCAAACGGGGAAAATGAGGCAGAAGGAAGATATGCAGCTGAAGCAAGCAGCCTTGATGTCATTGAGCTGCAATGTCTCTGCCTGCGTTCTGAGGTATCATGAAAAATGACAAGCCCAACATAGTTGCATGTAGTTGCATCTATGTGCAGAGTTCTATGTTCAAGGCAAGGAAATGTGTCCATTCAAATCTATCTTTAACCGCGGCGGACCGCCTGTCAGGTCCATTACTGTTTGTCACCGCTTCTTGACGCTTCGAACGAACACAATCCAAGCTGCACTTCTGGCGTACTTAGGTTCTGCTCAAGTAAATCCCCGCCTTGTGTCAGGAGACGTTGGATTAGTACCTTGGGTCGTGGCAAATGGCATCCGGAAGACTTTGAGAGCGATCAGGGCTTAGGTGCCGACTCTGTGTTGAGCTCAAATGTGACCTGTAGACTCAAATTAGTACAGAATCACCAATTGTCGTTGGCTTCAAGGGGGCACAGACCGGTCCATCATTAACGGAAGCCACGGCCATCATAGCCTGGAAGCGTCCATCCTTGACTTTGTCGGCGGCGTAGCTGTCCTGCAACTTTTGCAAGAAATGGTGATAGAGCCTTTTGGCATCCTCGGCTCCTGCGCTGAGGCGAAAGTCCGGCTTGTTCTTGACAATTTTGGCGAAGAGCGTGAATTGAGACACTGTTAGGGTTATGAGTTGTCATGAGAAGGCCCGTCTCAGGGGCCCAGAACGGCAGCCTACATACCGCAGAGAATTTCTCCGTCAATGTCCGGAACTGTTTTCTTCCACTGAGACAAGATTAGATGGAAATGTTGTAATGGTCAGGATCTGGTCAAACGCACCCTTGCGCCGGCATCGTCGTCCCACATCCTGAGCTTCAACACCTTGTTTGCTAGATTCTCGGCATCTTTCTCTGTGTCTTCGGGAGCCACAGCAGCAAGAACAAGAAGTCCCTTTCCAATGGAGGAAATCACTTCGTTGTCCACCGTCACTGACCCAGAGAGCACCCGCTGTACGATAGCTAAGAGGGATCATTATCTCACACTACTAGGTACAAGCTCAGTCGAGGAAAGGCAGTCTCACCTTTCATTTTGCACTGCACTGCACCACTGCCTACGTTGGAGACGGCGCAGTAGATTTACCTGAGACCCAGGGACCTTACTAAGAGTAGCAAAAGTTGGCTTCGGTGACAAGCTCTTCAAACACGATTGATAGGCTGGAACGTGGATTCCTCCGACACTGTAACCCGGATGAGAATAAAGTCAAAGCACAAACGGAGCAGCTGGAGACCGCTGAGTTGTCTGTATCGCCGGGAAAATGCAAGCTACAAGCCGAGCGTGTCGGTAACAAACAGGCAAACGGGCGGCAAACCACACCAAAGAGAAGCAATCAACAGATCGGTACTTGGCCTGGCAAGTCACAAGCGTTACTGTCTGCCGGCCCTTCAATATTGCTGAAAATTCCTTCCATTGGACTCAGGGCAAAACCAATAGCATTAGCACATTGCCTTGCCTGACTTGAATTACCGGTAATAAGGTATCTTACAGAGTGGCCCGTCTCGCATCCCTGAACATGGCGGAAAACAGCTGGCAAGGCTGGGCTCGACAGTGGTCCGTGTCATATTCAGTGACGAACTCGAAGTAGCCTGAACTTCAGTCTGATAGATAGAAAGAAACCGGCGCTGGTCTTGTATGCTATTATACTACCAATACAAGCCATCTTATTGTGAAAATGATCATCGGTAAGGATTGAATCATTCGGGACGTATTTGTGAGGTTCTTCCTATCATACAGACCTCTTTGTAGCTTTGAGAGCGCCTAATTGCAACCTCCCCATGTTTCACCCTCTATCGGTCTCCAGGTATTGGCGACCTTCACCCTCCACCTCCCACACAGCATCTTCCATCCAGCTCTTTCTTCTGCATGCGCGCATCCTCAACCCATCAAACGCTCACTCCCCGGCAAGCAAACCTGTATTGCGCAACCAACGAACGCCGGTCAACACGGCGTATCAGTCGTCACGCGAGGGACAAATCCCCCATTCATCCACCCACATCGCGCCCATCACCCCTTCGACGGCCGTCTGCGACACGAGCACAGCTCACTGAAAACCAGCGTCAATCACGACACACCTGACACAACCGACAAACCCAACCCGTCGGTATCGAGACACGTAATTAAGCTCAGCATTTTCATCTCTGCCACACACAACCCGACGAGATGGCGGCACGCAAACTCCAACAAGAAGTCGACAAGTGCTTCAAAAAGGTGGCGGAAGGCGTCGCCGAATTCGAGGCCATTTACGAAAAGATTGAGCAATCCAACAACATCTCCCAAAAAGAGAAGCTGGAGGACAACCTCAAGCGCGAAATCAAGAAGCTTCAGAGACTCCGCGATCAGATCAAGACATGGGCAGCAAGCAACGACATCAAGGACAAGTCTCCTTTGCTGGAGCACCGAAGGTTGATCGAGACGGTTGGTCTACCAACTCCCCGGTCGCAGCTCTTCCCCGCGGTCCCGCTAATCCCCTCTGCAGCAAATGGAAAAGTTCAAGGCCGTAGAGAAGGCTATGAAGACCAAGGCATACTCCAAGGAAGGGTTAGCCTCTTCAGCCAAGCTCGATCCCCAAGAACAAGCAAAAGCCGAGGCAAGCGACTTCCTAAATAGCATGGTCGACGAGCTCGAGCAACAAATCGAAACCCTAGAAGCCGAGGCCGAATCGATACAAGCGACGATGAAGAAGGGCAAGAGCCAAACTGCCAAGGCGGAACGAATGGCCGAGATCGAGCGCATCATCGAACGTCATAAGTGGCATCAGGGCAAATTAGAGCTTATTCGAAGATCTCTAGAGAACGGCGGAGTCGACACGGACCAGGTTACCGAACTTGAAGAGACGATTCGATATTACGTCTCGGATGGCATGAACGATGACTTTGTCGAGGACGAGGAGATGTACGAAGAGCTCGCTCTGGACGAGGACGAAGGCGCATTCGGCCTAGCTCAAGATGGCGACAAGGGCTCATCGCAAGACGCTCAGTCAATAGCGGAGGAACCGACACCCGAGCCAGAAATTATCAAGGCTCCTCCCAAGCCAAAGGCGGTAGCAGAGGCATCTGCTTCAGGACGCAGGTCGAGCTCACAGAACAAGTCCCCACTGCCTGCGTTAGCTACCTTGCATATGCCGACAATCATTGGCAATGGCGCAGCAACCGGTCCTACGATGAAGCCAGCGGTAGCCCCCGCAAGACCTGCCGAAGGCCTCAAATACGCGTCTGCGGCGGCGGCAGCGGCAGCGTCAGACAAGATCGGCATCTCTCCCTTGCCCCCTCCGCCAGGTGCAGCACCTGTCACTGCCAGTACACCGGGGTCGCAGTCCAAAACCAGCGCAACAAGCTCACCCGCAACGACATCAGCGCATCCTGTCGCAGCAAAGGAGCCCGAACACAAGCAGGTACCACCGCCATCAACAACCCCAAGCGAACCACCAATCGCAAACGCGAGCGCCAGCGCAAGTGCAAGTACAAGCACCAGCACAAGCGCAAAGGCCGTCTCGGTCTCTACCAAGGCAGAGAAGCGTGCGAAAAAGGAGCAGGCTGTGGCAAGTGCTTCGGGAGCAGCCAAAGGTAAGTCCGCCCAACACCGTGATCAGCTTCATAGTTCACTAACGTTAGTTAGCATCTCAAACAAACGGTGCCACGAATGGGGTTAAGCCTACAGCAGAGGAAGAGGAAGAGTCCATATACCACCTTCCGTCATCTTTGCAAGACCTCGTCGAGTCTTTCGAAGCTTCCCGCAAGCGCCCGGCGCCTCTCAACTCGCCATCCACGCAACGCATGCTCCAGACGAGCCAGGCTACGTGCCCCGACATCATGGATGCAGATATACCCAGAACGTACCGCCCCGATTTGCGATTGACATCGACCGGCGTTGGCTTTCCTCAAGAGCCACTCCCTTTGTTTGATGACCCGCGGCTATACTCACGGATCGACCCTGACACGCTCTTCTACGTGTTCTACTACAAGCAAGGCACGCCCCAGCAATACCTTGCGGCCAAGGCCTTGAAAGACCAGAGCTGGCGATTCCACAAGCAATATCAAACCTGGTTCCAGCGTCACGAAGAGCCAAAGAACATCACCGAGGAATTCGAGCAGGGCACATACCGCTTCTTCGACTACGAAAGCACATGGTGAGTTATTTTCTTGAAGACGTTAGACTGAGGTAATTAAGCTGACTCAACGGGCAGGATGAACCGAAGAAAGGCGGATTTCAAGTTCGCGTACAAATTCCTCGAGGACGATGTATGAATAGGCAGCAAGGTTTACGGGGTTTCATGCCAGGCGTAGCCTCGGATTGGGATGGGGGCCTCAAACCATTGGTATCGGGAGGAACGGCGTTGCCTCTTTTTGCGGAAACATACAGCCAAGGTCTATCTGGCTCACCTTTGTTGAAGTACACTGACTATTGACTGGCTATGAAAAGGGGAGGCTACAGGCCGCCTCAATTCGGCTTTTGCACATGAAGACAAGACAACCCATTCGTAATGTGCGTGACCTTTGATTGAGCACTTTCGGCACCGCCAAGGCCGTTTGCCCTGCCATGATATCAGGGACCCTGTCCTCGGCGGTCAGCATAAAGGCAAAATAAGATCCCGGTAGGTTAGATGCAGCGTGTTCTGGCCCTGTCGTAGATGGCCTGTTCCAGTACTCCATACAACTCATCCCTCACTGGACACTCTAAGAGCTTGGGGGCAGTCGATGACGGCTTGTACCCCGGCGCCCGGATCCGGGCTCGGCCGAAACAAGTTGAGAAGACGACCTCCAGGCTCCTCGGAAGCTCCGGCCACCCCGACAGTTGCCCCGTGTGGATCCGTCTCTGCGTGACACAAAACGTAGCCGCCGGCGGGTGGGTTGGCAAATACCTTATCCCCCGCGATTCTCCAAGTCCTAGACGTACGTAGCCACCCAGGACGAATTGGTTTATGGATGTGCCGGTGGGCATTCCGAATGGTCAGAGTCAACGCCAGGGCTGAGGCGACAATGACGAAGCATGGAACTGTGGAGGGTTGCAATCAAGCTTTCTAGCCAGCGCAAACCATTGACATTCTGCAATAGACCACTCCGCCACTTCTCTTATCACAAGCCGGGCGAACATGACCAGGAGGTATGAGGCACGTCGATATGCAGCGAAATGACTGGACGGGCCAAGGCCAGTAAGGGTAGCCAGTGTTGTTGAAGCGTCCCGTCGACACATGTACGTGCAGGGAAAAAAGAGTAACGTAAAGGAGTCGGCGGGGGCAAAGCGGCAGTCTCTCATCTGCGTGCTTACCTACCTGTTTGCTAAGGTAGTGATGATTCGCCAGATGTGAGGGAACATACTGACATGGTACCGCAAATCTAGAGCGTCACAACGTGACGAGGTTGAGGATGGAACGTGAGAAGAAAGTACCTTAAGGTTAGTGGGGCAGGCGGCAGGCCCAATGGAGGGCCATGATGCAGCACCACCTTCCGACAAAGTTGACAGGGCCTTGCACAAGCGATGGAAGACTTCTAGAAGGCTGTCGAGGCCCACCTTTCCTCCTCCTCCTCCCCCCCCCCCGGGGGTATCGCGGACCTGCCAACTTGCCTCCTTCCCAACTAGCGACCGTGAACCCAGTCGAGTGTCAAGGGTAGGACCCAGCGAAGGCCCGTTGGCAGAGCGGTTTATTCAGATGACTACCTTTTCCTGGAGTCATCACAGTCTCTTCTGGCCATCCACGAGGCTCCAACACCTCTCCAAGTAACTCCAACTCATTGGACCGAATCCACATCTCGAGGTCTCTCAACCCTCTTCCAACAGTATCGCATACCTGGACTTCGTGTTTTCTTACGCCAGAAAATGGCTCGTCCGAGCAAAGGGCCCATCAGAATGGATCCTGCTACTACTCGATATGCGCCTTTTTGAAGATCCAACAGACTCTGAGTTACACCAGCATGACGAAACAAGGCACCTTTTCGTATCGCCGTATCCTCTCTGACCTGCTTCACCGAACCAAACCTGCATCGACCGTCAGCCGGACATGGAGCATGCCCGCGCTATCTCCCGATTTTTCCGTATTCGCGCAAGAAGTAGGTCACCTACCTATCTTGCCAAAGACACCTGACCATCGCAAGGTGTCGTTTGCGCAAAAAAGGTGAAGCTTAACTATCTTGTAGAGTCATCATCGCCGTCACCGCCTGTGCCACTGTTCCCCGTCAAGGGTCGGCGGACGCTCAGAGGGGGCAACCTGGCCGAGGAGACAGGAAATCGGACCTGGAATTGCCCCGGAACCGGCTCACTTGGTTGGCCATCACTCATCAGTCCTTCTGGGTCTCAGGCTATTCCGGTGGGCAACATGCAGCTTTGCGGCGGATCCAGCGGATTGGCCCCCGATGGAATACCTCGATGTGACAATGGTTGCACTGCAACTGCGCTGCGCAGCACCACACAATCCATCAATGAGCCATGACAGCAACTCACTCCCAGGAAAGCAACCGAGGTACGACGGTACTCCGTATCCATTGCCTGCCCCAGAGGGGAATCGCTTCGCTGGGCAGAGGGGTCCTCTGCCAGAGAGTGAGAGACTCCATTGGATTCCAAACCGCCCCCTAGGCTTACTATGGCCTCACCTACCCGGTTACGATTGGACCAGTGAGGGCTTCATGATTTGCGGTACCATTGTTTCTTGGCTGATTCCACTCTAGCATTTGGACCCTGCACAGCAGCAAGGGCTGGGACTGCAAGCGTTCACGCGCACAGTAGTGTGGCAGTGCGGGGCCAGGCAACGAGATATTCTACCAGTCAAGCCCCTCCTCCGCGATTCCGATCTTCAGTCCATCTCGACAGCCGCATCGCATCCTGCCAAGTCCGCCCCGAGCCCGAGCCCTACAACGCCCTAATTGCTACCATTCAGTTTGCTATGCCACTGAGCGACAATGTCTCGCCGTACCATGACATATCTCGCACTTGTCGGTTTCATAGCTTACTGGCTTATTTTCGAGCCCCTTGTCTGGTCCTGCACTAGACGCGGTACCTCGAGTCCCCAACTCCGGGTTGACTGACCTTGACCCTGCCGTGCCGTACAAACTGACCACCAGAAACATTTCCATGATGGGGCCTTTTTCTGCCCCGGTTTATCTGTTGGGTCTGCCAGACATGTCTTGGGTCGCCAGTACCTTTGCCAATGAAGTCGGCCCAAAAACACTCATGGTAACTCAGAGCTGACTGCCCAGCCGGAACTGGTCCCCCCCTCGAATGCACCGCGCTCTTGAACCACCCCGCCGCCAGCCCAGTCGAGTGATAGGTCGGTGCATCGTCATGGGAATATCTGGCGGGTCTTGGGCTGACCTGATCTCGAATCTCGCCGGTTTGTTTTCAGACCAGGTTGCCAGTTATGCATGTCTTCCCGCATGAATCCATCGACTTGGTGGCTGGCGATTCTAAGCCCCCTTCTAGAAGCATGTCACTCACCGAGGACCGCCTCTCACTCGATCAGACGTTCAAGTTGGTGGAGAAACCCCAGCACTTGCAGTTGTTTCCTCGCTTCGCGCCGTATGGCCAAGACAACTCTATCCCATCTTCACCCTACGCGGAAATGGCCCGGGGGCTTATGTAGCTTTACGACGTTCGACATGCCCGCTCTTTTGAGGCTCCCCATGGCCAAGGCCGTCTTACGGAGGTTGAAGCCTTGTGCTGGTGGGTTGCCATGACCCCATTCTACCGCCTGCTCGTTTATCTGTGCCGCTTGACGTCTCGCTGCCACCTTATTCCTTCCAACTCCAAGGCGGTGAAACTTGAATTTGCCTTGTCCCGCTCATACTTGAACCACCCACTTCCCCCTCCAATTCGTGAGCTTGTCATTTGGGAATCACTTCAACAAACCTTCTATCTGCTCGGGCTTTGCTGTTGTTTAGTATTGCACTTTGCCTAATACCTACCCTGTTCACGAACAGGCTTCCACTCCTTTCTGGACTATAAACCCTACGGCCACGAGGACTCTTACCTGTGCCCTACTTATCAGCAATCTGAGCTACCTTATTTCCATGGGGATTTATGTGTGAGCCACGTTTCTGACTCTCCGGAACCAGCCCGCCCCCCCACGAGTCTGACACTGACATACCAGTTATGTAAGTTGGTATATTTTCCTTGGCTCCCGGCATTCCTCGCTACTGCTTACTCTCTTTAAATGTTGTATGCTCCCCCAACCTTGCGAGACCACCCTCCCTTTACTGAACTGCTATCCAGAAGCCGGGATATAAAAGGTTTAGACAGCACGACAGTTTCACTTGTTTAAGTCAGAAACAATGGACAGCCACTATTACCGCGGAGCAAGCTATCATGTTAACGCAACGTCTCCAGTATCGGCAGGAGACTACCTTGACTCCCCTACTTTTCTAGAGGCGCCGGAACTTGCTCGCCAGCCCTCCGACATCAGCTCCCGAGGTCCTCTTACACCATCTTCATACGGCTCGTCGCCTGGTATGTCATACTCTTACACGCACAACATGAGCCACTCTCCTGCGGGCGATTATGGCGACAGCTACGACGATAGCTATGGAGGATACTATGCGGACGAGTACGCCAGTGCTGCATCTTCATCGGCACAACAAGCGTCTGAACCGTACTATGGAAACGTAGACTGGTCGCAGTATGACTACGTTCCCACCGAAGACGGAGGCTACTGGCAGATGAAACCACGATACGTTCCTGCAGGGCAGTATCCAACAGTGATACCACATCAAGGGTTAGTCAATATGGAGGCCTCTGATAGATATGGTCAAGCGGTGCTAACAATGCTGTGCACAGGGGTCAAGAGCAGCAAGAAGTCGTGGACTACAAATTCCCCTGCCTCGAGGCGGGATGTACAGCAAACCCGTTCAAGCGCAAGGCCGACCTCGAGAGACACTATAGACAAGTCCACCAAGACCCGTCAAAGAAGGAAGCTCACAAGTGCGATTATCCCAAGTGCTCGCGAAGGAGTGAACCGTTCGGACGACGGGACCACTTCAGAGATCACCTGCGAGACTATCACAACGAAGACATTTTCAAGCGGGGCACCCACGTGGACGACAGCTGGCTCCAAGGACGCAATCTTTCGTCGCGATGGTGGCGGTGCTCAAAGTGCTTGATCAGAGTCGATGTCAATTCGTATCCGGACCACGTTTGCCCCAAGTGCAAGAATCCGTGTGAAGACAAACGCAAGCGTGCGCGAGGTTGGCATTGAGGGTCATCGTTGGCACTGCCCCATCGTCGAAGGCGGATCACCATTGGGCCACAGGCAAAGCTGATGCCTAGAGGTGAAGACGCACTTGCAAGAGCTTGGAAAACGACGCCCCGGTGGCTTTTCCCCACAGGAAGACGGCGGTAAACATCCAGCGAAAAGAAGCCTAGGTTCCGTAGCACAGGAGCCAGGGCCGTCGCCCGACACGACATGCTTGCTTCCTAACGACCCGGCAACACATCTCTCTTTGGTCCGGCCCACTGACAAGAGTGCGGCTGAGGCAACACAAGCTTATGACGTTGGCAACCATACCAAAGAGTCGGGTTGCACGACCAATCACGTCGGCACGACTCGGCCTTGTTGCAGCTCACTTTCTCTTTCGGAATTGGTGGCCAGCAAAAGTCGCAGCAAAGTCAGTCCGTCCTAAGCTCAACAGGCCATGATGTTACCTACTGAGTCTAGATACGATTGGGCATAGATTGCATGGTCCCAGGCGGTCATGTGGAGCAGCAGGGTGTGAGGTTCGTGGAAGAGGTTGTTTTTTAACGACGGGCTTTACCCATGTGGGAAGGCTTCGAGAAGAAGTCTATGCAGGCTGTGTGGCTTTGACCACTGCACATCTGACGATGTTGGGCCCTGGGAACCTTTGCCTACTTGGCTACCCATTCGCTCTTCTGAATGGGCAAGCAGGGACACGTAAAGCAGGGAGCACATGGCCGGAGGATGCAAGGGTGGTTGGGCCTAGCAGTCTTAGTGGTCTTGGTGTTACCACAAGGTGTGTGGTGATCGATAGACGGCTGTACGTCGCGAGACGCTTTTCCTTATGTTTTCTGCATGGCGGTGGGGCTGTGCCTATTTTTCCAGTCTTGTTATGGCTCAATTGTCTTGGGACTGGATTGGGGGGGGATGGGGACGGGAGAACGGATTGATACGACAATTGGGGCAGCTTGCAGGTGTGGCGCAAGGCATATTCGGGACCATGAGAGGTGGTTGTAATGGTTTAATATGGGGCGGGCATCTCGGTCTCCTCGCATTGCGGCACGGGGCCTTACTGGGCTGATCGCTTGGGGAGGTATTGTCAAACCGGATGGATGCGGACGACAGCATACTTTTTTTTTTCTTTGAAGGGGGTTGGAGAGGAGAAGACAGGAGAGGAGACGGACTACGATGACGATTACGACAAACTACAGCATTACACGACGACAACGATTTCGGCCCTGGAAACAGAAAGACATTACAGAGTAATCCACCGAGAGGAAAGGCGGACAACGAGACAAGAAAGACAAAGATACCCTGAATTCGAAATGCATCTACGTACATACATCGCACGGCTGACGGGGGAGCGGGAAGCTAAGCACGCACATCAGATGAGAACATCTACCTTTACCCTACACCACGGAGGTCTCGCTTAGGGAATGACGGAAGGAAGCCTTTTGCCTGCGCGGAAGGAAGCTACACTACTGTGCCGTGGCGAGCTTTATCTTGTCCACCCTGCCGAATCGAACGGTAGCTTAGGGTAAGGTAAGGTAAGGTGAGCAGAGAGCGGGCGTGGATGTGGTTGTGGTGGCAGTCGAGGTGGAGGAGGACGACGAAGAAGGATGCGGTGAAACGTGCGCTTCTGCTTCTGCTTCTCTATAGTGACACCGTGTCACCGAGACAGCCTTGTGGGAATGGGTGATGATGATGGTGATGATGGTGATCATTGATGGGGCAGGGCGTTCTCGGTGCTTGTTTAACTGGAAAGAGACACACGATGATGTGGGATGGATGGAATGGGGAGGGGGGGAACATTGTATTGGAAGCTGCAGGCTGCGGGGAGACGGGCGGTGGTGGCTTAGAATCGACAGATTACCGTACATAATTGCTGACGGTGGAACGAACGTACATACTATACCTCGAGGTACATACACACGCGCGCATTACATAGAACTACGCAAGGTAGCGGGCATGGGATGGTGCATGGTCCTTTTCTACCGTGGACCACCTCGGGCCTTTTTTTCTTTCTCACGTCTCTACTTTTTGTGTAACCCGTCAGCTCACGGGAGTAGTATAATAATATTAGTTGACATTTTTTCCCCGTCAGTTCGCCTACCTTGGATGAGATGAGACAAGACTGCGAGACCAGAAAGCTCGGCGTTGAGTCCGGCATTATCTGATTTGACGTCAACATTAAGGCTATGCATCCGGATACTCTGCCTTCAACTGAATACAAATATCAATGTCAACGAAAGACATTACCATTTGCCATTGCCGAATCTGACTGCCTGGCCCACCGGCCGTAGCGCCTGGGGATATGTGTTTCCGCCTGCGCGCGCGTTAGGCGGGCATCACGCTCTAAACGCGCCCAGGTAGCATTTCAGGATTTGCGCGCGGGGCTTGCGGCCATGCTGTCTGCGTACGTGTACGGCGTAGTCGAGAAAGTATTAGTGTCTAGGAAAATAGTGTTCAAGTCCAAGTCAAGGAGGAGTAGCAGGAAGAGGGCCATGGGGACCATGCTGCAAGGGAAATGATTTGGGCGAATGGGTATTGAAGCGTTTATGCGGATTAGAGGCGTGGGCGAGGTTAAATGAGGCGGTGATGGTTTTTTCGGAGCAAGTCTGTGTTACCAGTGGACATCAAGAGGTCTCTTTTTTTTTTTTTTTTGCCATATCTCTACCGAATATGCGATGATGCAAGTCGATATGCGGATGAGCGGGCTTAGTACAGTTACTTCAGTAATATTTTGACATGCTTTCGGCGGTACGAATGAGGTTGAAACAAGGAGAAAGAAGCGAAGCTGTGGCTTATTTCTCGCGAGTTTCTCGCTACCTGATTTTTTTGGCCTCGGTTCTTGACCATAAAGCACTAGGTAATCAACGACTCCGCGACTCCGCTGATGTTTTGGGTGTTAGGTATGTAAGGTAATTAGTTTAGCGCCAATTGTGGCATGGATTGATGGGACATTGCATGGCGGCGTGACGGATACGGGTTTCGGATCGGGGGGAAAGGGGGAAGGGAGGAACTAAACGTCGTGAGGATTGCTGTGCATTAGCTTCGTGTTTTTCTAATCACCCTGGACTTTCTTGATTGTTTTCCTTACGGGTTATAGCCTGTCCGGCTTTTTGGACTTGGTGAGTCATCGGCGGAGGTGCGTTGTCATCATCATCGTCGCCGTCATTATCACAATCATTATCTGTATCACTGGTGTTTGCCTACTAGCAGTAGGAAGGCAGTCTTCGTGATGGGGAGAAGAAGGAAGGGCGGAACTTTTGCCAAACTCCAATACAAATAGGGCGAGATACAAAAGGGCGTAGGGATTCATGGTGTCGTGACGGCTTGGTTCTTGCGACTTAAGGCATGGTGAGGTGGCATCCGGCTGGGATTGGCATAAAGAGAAAGTCACAAAGTTGGATCGGACAACGGCAGTGAAGATCCTCCCCGTGGTTGCAGGTGGGAAGGTGCGGAAGGATGACAACCGACAGACAACAGGGTCGAATTATGATATATGTCTTTGCTGCTTGAGGAGTGAGACACTTGACCGACTGTTCCGATCGACCGCAACTGCAAACTCCCGCCTTTCGCTGTGTGTGATTGTAGTGAAACGTAAAAAGTTCCTGAGAAAGAGAAGGAAGAAAAAAAGAAACGAAAGTGAGATGATGTGGAGGATCTGGAGGGGGGGAAACTGGGAAGGGTGTGGCATGGAAGGCTTGGAAGTCGGAAGAGAAACCTCTTGGGATAGGGCTGAAGAGGTCCAGGAAAGTGAGACGTAGTGAGATGCGACTGAGACAAACGGCTGGGCAAAAAGTGTGGCAGTGACAGCGGCACCAGACAGCGGTACCTAGCAAGATGCAAGCCCGTCCTCGATTGTTATTACCGGGCCGGCTGCGGCCTTGTACGTTATATTCCTCTCGTCCGAGACCCAAAGGGTACGAATACGGGGCTAATACCAGGTAGGTAATGACAGGTATCCGTAGTACGGAGTAGAGAGACGGAGAGACAGAGAAAGACTACTCCGTACGCCAAGATCTGACGAGCACGAAGACGACCGTCGAGGGTATTTTCAGCTGAGGCAAAGTGGCATTGTGCTTTGCGAACTATCGATATCTGACAGGCATGCGAATGGAAAATAGACGCCCATGAACACCAAAAAAGGACCATATGTTGTTACATTGCAGGTTTCCATCCTTCCTGTCAGGCGGGCGGAGACATAGAGAGAGGGGTGTGTCCTTTTGCAGAGTTACACGTCTGATGACAACTGCGCAAGTTCGGGTATGTTCATACACGGGATGAGGCCAGGGTGAATCTTGATCTCGAGTGTCGGTCGTACATGCACGAGGTCCCGCGGGCCGCGAGGGACGGATTGATACCGTGCATGCTGAGCTGACGCTGCTAGCGGTCGATGACAGGACGCCATCTGGGAGAAGCTCAGTGACACGTGACTCTTTGCTTAGGTAAGGACCAGATGAGATGAGACGGATACCGGTACCCGCTGCTTATGTAATGTATGGAGCTCCACTCCTCGGTGCTTCCTTCGGTGATCGTTGTGATCTTATCGCGGGAGGTCGGGTCTGCGGGCCTAGTGCGACCGAGATCGGAGCAAGTCCAGCTCCGCTGTATGCAGGAAAAAGCAGTCATGGCGGGGCTCAGTTGGAAAGCAAAATGTTTTTTTTTTCGAAAATATCGCAGGGGATCACCCACAGAATACACTGATAGTGAGGAGGCTCTGTTAAGAGTCGACATGGTTGACTACCTATAAGCTGGCTGAAGTATGACCCAACTTTCTTTGCGAATGCGATTGAAGCGTTTTAGGGGTCGCCGCGGGCAGGAGAAATTCCGCACGCGAGCCCAAAGTGACACGATGCCGAGAAAACGCCTATTTCACCGTCCCCATACTTTGATAAGATCAAACTTGCCTTCATCTCAAGTTCAGGTTCACAGCATAAACTTCCCCATCCGACAAAAAGCTAACTACAACAGAGCGAAGCAGCAAATGTTGACAACAGACGAAACAATTGACTGTGCGCAAAATCATCTGGTGACCAGCTTTGGGATGCTGTTTCGTCTTGACTGTCCTGGACTCCTGGTTGCTTTCCCCGCACGAAGCTCTTTGGCAACATGTGGGGTGTGTGGTGGGAGGATATGGGATTCGGGAGAGGAGGAAAGACTGGGCAAATCCGTAGCAAGGGGGCCCTTTTGTGTTTTTTATGAGAGAGAGGCCTGATAACCCTTCCAATCACGTTGTTTTCATGCATTGCTCCACATGTTGCTCTCAGAGCAGATGACGAATTGGCATTGGTCCGCAAACAGCAGAGACAGGCCAAGGCCCAGGAAAGGGTCACAGGCGGTATTTCTGAGACAACTACTGTAGAAAAAAACAGCACAAAAGTTGCTGCAGAAGATTTGCGTCGGATTGCTTTTTGTCATGCGAAAGGCTGCGCGAAGAAGTTGTGCGTAGTGTTTTGCCATATTTCTTTCTTAGACTCACATCAGAAAAATATCGCAAAAACCTTCTCTAGCTCCAAAGATCTAGCAAGGACTAAAGAATGCCCAGAGCCCGCCGATATAGGATGATGAAAAGAACTCATCAGAGTCAGAATTCTGAGCCCCGAGAAGCGCAAAGGCCGAAGAGAGGTCCGAGACGGAGGGAAAGGGACTGGGACCACAACCCCTTGAGGCAAGACTGGCCAGGGGCCGATGCTATCCATGCCTTTTGAGCATTCTCATTAGTCTTGCTACTTACAAGCGGTTACCTTGCGACCAACGAAGAGTGACAAACTGGGAGGAGATACCCGCAAAAACAGAGCTGTTGTGGTACCTCTACCTCACACCGTCACACCCACACACCGGTCCCCGGAAGACACACCTGTGACGATCTCGGCTCGGCTGCCATCCCGCTTTCTCCTGCTGCTGCGACTGCGTTTTTCTACTGCTCGAACTCCTTGCTTGACTTGCCCTTTTCCTGACCTTTCCTGCTTCGACAAGGTCTCAATTGCAACCGGCCATCTTGCCTCTTTTCACTCCTCCCTCTCAACCAATCTTTCCCACGCGGTTTTGCTGTTTACCCTTTGCAAGCAAACCTACTATCCTTCTCCTCCTTCTCCAAAAAAACCAACAGCAGAGCATCCTTAGCTTCGCGATCGTCAGCACCTTGTTCGTAGCTTAGCTGTCAAGCGCCTCATCCGCTCGTACATTCTGCACTCTTGACAGCCTGCAGTAAGCCCGTCATCGTGCCGTTGCATTTGCTTCTGCTGCCGCCGCCACCACCCGAAGCTCACTACCGGATCACACGACCCGGCTCCTCCTAGTAACCGCGGCCCAAGAAGCTCCCCCGCCGCCGCCATCCCGACCGAAAAGCCGAAAACAATCCCTCAAATCCCAATTCCTCCCGCGCGCCGTCGCCTCACAAACCGCCCATCATGAACGCAGCCCGCTTCCTCCGCCGTCCCGCAACCTTTGCACTCCGGCCCTCCTTCATCGTTCCCCAGTCTTCCGCCTCCTTCTCCTCCTCCGCCTCCTTCAACTTTGCCCGCACTATGGCCGCCGCCGCCAAGATCAAGGTCAAGAACCCCGTCGTCGAGCTCGATGGCGACGAGATGACCCGCATCATCTGGCAGACCATCAAGGACAAGTTCATCCACCCCTACCTCGACATCGACCTCAAGTACTACGATCTCGGCCTTCCCTACCGTGACGAGACCAACGACAAGGTCACCCTCGACGCCGCCGAGGCCATCAAGAAGTACTCGGTCGGTGTCAAGTGCGCGACCATCACTCCCGATGAGCAGCGCGTGGAGGAGTTCAAGCTTAAGCAGAGTAAGTGACGCGCATTGGATGGCTTTTCGCCATTCACTTCTTCCCTTCTTCCGGTATCGTTCCGTGCCCGCTCAAGAGACTCCCACCGGCTCTTGGACTGGTCAGATTCCCCGGACTTGTCGCATTCGCGCCGTGGGACTTGTCTATTCTCCCGCTCCCCGCACTCCGGAGATGCAGCGCCGGCGCAATGCATGGGTTCCCCCTCTGCACGTCTTCGGGACCTGCACAGCTCCAGTGGCCGCATATCAAAGTTTCTGTCATCAATGGCCCTTTCCTAAAGCACCCCAAAGCAACCCTACCTAGCAGTACAAAGAACATAGACTAACTCAATGGTTCCTTTCCCCTCCCAACAGTGTGGCTCTCACCCAACGGTACCATCCGTAACCACCTCGGCGGTACTGTCTTCCGCGAGCCCATCGTCATCCCCCGCGTTCCTCGCCTGGTGCCCGGCTGGAAGAAGCCCATTATCATCGGCCGTCACGCCTTCGGTGACCAGTACCGCGCCAAGGATGCCGTTCTCCCCGGCAACGGTACTCTGAAGATGGTCTACACCCCCGAGGGCGGCGAGCCCCAGGAGATCGAGGTCTACAAGTTCAAGAACGGCGGCGGTGTCGCTCAGACCCAGTACAACACTGACGAGTCCATCACCGGCTTCGCTCACGCTTCCTTCAAGCTCGCCCTCACCAAGAAGCTGCCTCTGTACATGAGCACCAAGAACACCATCCTCAAGAAGTACGACGGCCGCTTCAAGGACATCTTCCAGGAGCTCTACGAGACCAAGTACAAGGCCGAGTTTGAGGCCGCTGGCATCTGGTACGAGCACCGTCTCATTGACGACATGGTTGCCCAGATGGTCAAGTCCTCCGGTGGCTACATCATGGCCCTCAAGAACTACGACGGTGACGTCCAGTCCGACATCGTCGCCCAGGGCTTCGGCTCCCTCGGCCTCATGACTTCGGTCCTCATTACCCCCGACGGCAAGACCTTCGAGTCCGAGGCCGCTCACGGCACCGTCACCCGCCACTACCGCGAGCACCAGAAGGGCAATGAGACCTCCACCAACCCCATTGCCTCCATCTTCGCCTGGACCCGCGGTCTCATCCAGCGCGGTAAGCTCGACGAGACCCCCGAGGTCGTCGCCTTTGCCGAGTCCCTCGAGAAGGCCTGCATCGACACCGTCGATGTTGACGGCATCATGACCAAGGACCTGGCCCTCGCCTGCGGCAAGACTGCCCGCTCTGACTACGTCACCACCAACGAGTACCTCAACGCCGTTGAGCGCCGCATGAAGAACATCCTCAAGGAGAAGTTATAAATTCAGAAAAGAAAAAAACAAAGAAAGAAATGAGGACCCGCCGTTGTTCAAAACAACAAACAAGAACCCTGTAGACTTCAAGAAAACGCTTCACTCTGTAGAAGGAGGGGGCGAAAGCCGGCTTCCCATGGGATAGACGAACCCTCAAGACATAAGAAAGGCGGTGGAATGATCTACGATCTACGAGGCTCCCCCTTCGCGCATGCGGAGAAGAGGGCCTTCTGTATCTAACCTAGGTGAACATGCGAATCTTGTTTTCTCTCTTGCATATCGAAGCAGCAGAAGCATGATGGATCATCTCTCTGTATTTTCCGTTGACTCTCTGTTCTTTCTGGTTTCTTTTTCAGTTAACTTGATATCATTTGGTTTCAGCATATTGACGCAAGGCATATGGAGAGCTTGGCTTTGTTTGTATATAGTGATGCGGCTGCCGTTGGTAAATACCAATTGTCGAATTTCACAGCCAACAAAAGAGAACAAGGAGGCAAGTCCCAATGAGCTCAATGATGTTTTGGCCCCGTGGGGTGTTTCGCCATCTCCGCCCTCGGCGACGAAGTAGAGATTTCTCATCTCACAAATTACTCGGTATTCGGCGGTGCATGTGAGGAGAGAAATAGAAGAAGAAAAACGTATCATTGCTGCTCCCTAATTTTGCCCATCCCAATCTGGATCCGGCCAAGAAATCCCGTTACGCCGTTTCCTTGAGCTTCAGCATCCCAGCTCTCCGTCTCGTCCTCACTGTCTCTCTGTTGAGCCTGTCCACATCCACGGCTCATGAGGCCGCGCGCCAGTTGGGCGTGGGAAAGAACAACAGGTCAAAGGAAAATAGAAGGAAAAAAGAAGGAAAAAAGAAGAGAGAATCCATCGATGCATGATGATGTAGTGTACAAGTCTAGGAAAAGAAAAAAGGTTTCTGTGCTGTTTTAACTCTCAGCTGCCCAGCCAGGGCCACAGCATACAGTGCCATCTCAATCATGATCTAAAGCATTCCAGCCCGATTGATTGCCTGTGATGTCTCGACTTGCCTCCCAAGAAAAATAACAATCAATCATCCGACGACCAACTTGGCGATCCACATCGACGCAGCTTCTAGTCGTCTCTGTCGCGGGAGAGCTCGCTCTTGCGGCCTCTCTTGGACACAGTCGGGGTGCTCACGTCGGCGCTCTCGCTTTTGCGCTTCTTCTTGGTCGGTCTGCTGATCGAGCCCCGGGGCCGGTATCCGTCGTCGTCGTCTCTACCGGCGCGCTTTCTCTTGCCCCGGCCCGTGGCCGGCGTCGCAAAGCTGGGACCGTCCGAGTCGGCCTCGTCCATGCTATGGTCGTAGCTGTCCGCGTCACGGCGCAGGGCGGCAGCCCTTTCGGCCGCCGCAGCGGCCTTCTCCGCGGCTCGCTGCGCAGCTTTCTCGGCTCGTACGGCGGCGAGCGAGGCGCGCTTACCGCCTCGCGATCCGCGACCGCCTCGGGTCTCCCCCCTTGACGCGCCGCCGCCGCGTCGCCTCCGGCCATCTGTCGGAGGTGCCTCGGCTGCCTCTTCGTCTCCGGCGGGTGCGGCATTCTCGGCATCCTGTAGGAAGGTCTTTGGCGCGTGCTTACGGAGCCAATTGTAGACACTCGTGGGATTCTTCATCGCGATCGTCTGAGAAAGGGCGTGCGGGTTGGTCTCCGGAAGAGGAGCGTTGCTGCGGGCGACCGGGGCCAGCGTCGGGAGGTTATCGGGGTCGATGCGTCGGTCCACGTCGTGGATGTAGTCGTCAATGTCGTCGGCCGTCAGGAACGAAGGAGGGTGAGGCTCGCCGGAGAACGGTTCCATATCGGCCACGACGGTGGGGTCCTGCTCCTTTGCTTGGGAGTAGGTATAATGTGGCACCTCCTTGAGGAGTGTGTCCAACGACTTGGTAGGTTCATCGGGCTTCTTTCCAGACATGTCCACATCAAGAGGTGGGAATGAGGTATCTTCGGGCGGGTCTTGTGAGATATCGAAGCGCTTGTCAAAGGGCAGTTGAGCCGAGGAGTTCATGTCGAGCAGCAGATCGAGTATGCGACTGTGGCCGAGGATTAGCAACAACTCGGTAACAACCCACGCTGGCACGGGACTGCAAATTGATTCCAAGAAAATACTCACTCATTCTCGATGGCGATACGCTTTGCAGTGGCAAGCGCTAGGGACTCTTGACGATGCAATTCCTCGCAGTCGTGCATCTTCTGATCGAAAGTGATGCGCATCTTGCGATACTTCTTCTTCCATGACTTGTATGTCGCCTTTCCCTCTTCATTCTCCTCGTCTTCGGTCTCTTGACCTTCGGCCTTGACGTCGCGGGTCGCGACGGTGCCGTTGGCGTCGCTCATCGCGGATGGCATGGGTGCGGGCGACACGGGAGAGTTTTCGTCAGTCGTAGAGGGAAGCTAAATGATCGTAATTCGGGGGTTTGTATCGATCGATTGAAGAAGGGGGGATTTGGTCGTAGATGACGGATGGCGAATGACTTCTACCATTGACAACGCGACAGATTTGGGGTTGGTATTGATGACATTTACGGCTGACTGTTGCTTGAGTATGGAGGGAGTTTCCACGGGCGCGCGGATGCAGGGCGACGACGAGGCTGCGATGCACGTTCCTGGCCACTTCTCTCCAGTGAGAGCTTGGGAAAAGCGTCAAGAATAGAGCCACGCGGGGAGTTCAGATAAGCGACCTCCCAAGGTGAGAGGATGTGGGGTGTGCGTGTCAAAGCGGGGTGTGACTATCACATCTCAAACTCTCCAATTCTTCCTTCACCAGTGAGAGAGAGACTTGTTGAAAATCATTGAACTGCAGTTCCCACAAACGCTTTTTTTATTCTAAAACTCCGTCATTATTCGTTCCCTTCCATTAATTGTATGTTACGCTTCTTCAAACCTCTACGAATGGCCGAAAACGCAGCAAAGAGACTCAAGATGTCACCCGTCACTATCGGCACCCACAATGGCCACTTCCACGCCGATGAGGCCCTCGCCGTGCACATGTTGCGCAAGCTGCCCACCTACCACGACTCCCAGCTGATCCGCACCCGCGATCCCAAGCTCCTCGAGACCTGCCACACCGTCGTCGACGTCGGCGGCGAGTACGATGACGGCAAGAAGCGCTACGACCACCACCAGCGCGGCTTTGTCACCACCTTCCCCGGAAAGAACACCAAGCTCTCCAGCGCCGGCCTTGTCTTTATGCACTTTGGCAAGGCCATCATCGCCCAGAAGCTCAGCGAAGGCGTCGAGACCCCCGTCGCCGAGGACAGCGCCGAAGTCGAGCTACTATGGAACAAGCTGTACGAGAGCTTCGTCGAGGCCCTGGACGCCCATGACAATGGCATCTCCGTCTACGACCCCAAGGCCGTCGCCGCCGCCGGTCTCGAGAAGCGCTTCAGCGAGGGCGCCTTCACCCTCGGCTCCGTCGTCGGCCGCCTGAACCCTAACTGGAACGACCCGGTCCCCTCTGACCCCGTCGAGGCCCAGAAGCTCGAAGACGAGCGCTTCGTCAAGGCCAGCCGCCGCATCGGCGAGGAATTTGACGCCGACTTGGACTACTACACCAAGGCCTGGCTGCCCGCCCGCGCCGTCGTGCAGGCCGCCTTCGAGAAGCGCACCCAGTACGACCCCCAAGGCCGCGTGCTCGTCCTCGAGGGCCAGAGCGCACCCTGGAAGGATCACCTCTACTCCCTCGAGGGAGGCAACCCCTCGGTGGTGTACGTCCTGTATCCCGAGAAGCCAACCCCCGATGCCAAGTGGCGTGTGCAGGCGGTGCCCGTTACCAAGGACTCGTTCGAGAGCCGCAAACCCTTGCCCGAGGCGTGGCGCGGATTCAGAGATGCGGAACTGGACGGCATCTCTGGCATCCCCGGCTGCGTCTTTGTCCACGCTGCCGGCTTCATTGGAGGAAACAAGACTTTTGAAGGCGCCAAGGATATGGCGATCAAGGGGCTGGATCTGTGAAAAAGGGCACCTACAGAGATTGTCCACTGGGAGGAAGGTTACAGGGATACGGAACGGCGTATGGCATCAAAAGAAGTGTCTCATTGCTCATCAATAGATTGGGTTCCCGCAACGTTGTCATTTTGATAATGAAAGCTAAGGGCATTTTTGTGACGTGCTCGGGTCGAGCTAACTAACAACTCTAAGCTGTTGCAGCAGGCAGAGAGCCTCCATAGGACTGCAGACGAGAGCTGGGTGTCCGAGAGAGGAGCACGTGAGCGCCCGCGACAACAAAACAAGGCAGTCACTCGTAAGGACCGTATCTGCGCACACGACCCTCCTCTGCGAAGTGAATAGTTTGATGAAGAACACAAATGCTGCCATGAGCGCATACAGTAAAGACGTAGGGGGTCTCGATTTAGTTGCCGCCATATGCCTGTCGTTCTTCTTTCATCCTCCTGCTTCAGTCCTTAAAAAAAAAGCCATGTACGGAAAAGCTTCAGTCTTCGCAATAGTGCCGTACATCACGGACAGGATATCCAGTAGCGCGACCTTGAGAGCGTCGTAATCTGCAAGTCCTTCCACAGCAGACATTCTCAGAGACAATCGTCTCAGTCCATTCAACAACCATTTGTACTTGGTTCCCAACCCCATTCTAACGCCTAGGAGACCCGTGAAAACATCAACACAGCATCATAACATCGTAGTAGAAATTCGGCCCCATGAAACAACCCAATTTTCCGTCGTGTAGTGTCAACAACACTCTTACGAAACTTGGGACAAGGGAGAGAGTATAGACGAAAAGATCCCGCAGGGCCCTCATCTCCGGATAGGGATAGCCTCAGTCTTTGCGGCTCCGTCGACTGGAGAAGTGTTTTCCTGGTCCTTAAGCTCGGCCTCTTCAGCGCTGGTCTCTCTGTTGAGGAAGCTTGCCTCCTTGACAGGACTGCCGGCGTGGGCACCGGCGGCGATGCTGCCGTGGTGCTTGTTGCCGTTAAGGGAGGACGAGGAGTTGTTGACGGGGCTCGAGAGATGGGGGATGTTCTCGGGAACGGGGTGCTGGGATCCGACGGCGCCAGTATCGACGCTGTCGCCCTTGCCCGCCTTGGACATGGCGTAGTCGCCAGAATCGAAGTACTTGCGGTCCTTCAAGTGCTTGGCGAAGTGGTCGGAGCGAGAGGGGAGCTTGCCGTAAAGGCGGAAGAGACGCTGTTCCTCGGGGGAAAGGGACTGTGAAGAGAGAGGTCAGTACCGAATTCGACAAACAACGCAGTGAGAATTGGTCGGTCATGCAAGCCGTGATGCCATCGCGGGCTTCGTTTCCAAGGTGGGGCATTGGGTAGCGAGTGGCTGGATTGAACGTACCGAGACGTCGACCTTGTTCTTCTGAAGAGGGTTCATCTTGTCGGTTGGTTTCGCGCTTGGTGAAGGTGATTTTATTCTTCTCGATAGAGACACGCGATGTGAACAAGAGGAAAGGAAAAAAAGATCGGTGGAAGAAAGAAGTCGGGGAGGAGGTCGGTTGGAGGTAGGTAAGGTAGACAGACGGAAGTGGGATGCAGGTGCGACTTGTGACGGGAGTTGGAGGTGCAGGTGGGTTGTAAGGCGGCGGGTGCGGTTTTCTGCGGGGCCCCTTTCTTTTTTGGGGAGAGGGGGCACCTGAGAGCTTGACAGTGAAGTCAGGCCGGCCCAATGCCAGAGCGAGCCGGCTGGAGTGAAGTACGTACTCTAGACGGAGTACCTTAGGGAGTACCGTACCTCTACTGCTCTACCTACCTATCGGGGTTGCACTTAGAACAGCAGCGTGACTCTTCTTCTACAACTACTGTAAAAGTACCTTGCTGATATGTAATTCAAACCTCGCAAGGTCAATATGGACGCCAAGGTAAGGTATCTCGAGCAACAGCACAAAAATGGTCAGAGGCACTGGAAGTTGGAACGGGTGAATGGGAAAAAAAGGGGAAAAAAATTGACATGTCAGGCAGGGTAGGGCAATTGGGTTCGAGGATGTGGTGGATTAAGACCACTGCCATCAACTTCCATGTCTACAGACTATGGATACCTTACCTAACCATGCGAGCTGGAAAGTTTTTGGTTTCATCTGGTTTCTGTGCACCGGAAGGAAGCGCAAAGCATAAGGAAGACTAGAGAAAAACAGGCAGAGGGACAATGAGGAAAAGAAGGGTACAGGTCGAGGAAAAGATCCAGATTCTGTTCTGCGGGAGAAAGTGCCCATCCCATCGACAAACTGCCCATTCACAGAGGCTGCATGAATGTCTACAGTCTGTGTTATTGCTAGGCTACCCATTCCTATTCCCCGTTAATAGACAATATGCCATGTAATTAACCTCGTTCTGCAGCGCAATGCCTTGTTGTGCCAGCCCATCCGGCCCCATTAGGCCCAACTCTGGCCGGGTCGCGATGACACACAAATAACGGGGCGGCGACGTCTTTTCATGGAACAGTCGCAACATAGAAAGGTCCCTACTTGCCCGTAGGTGCCTGCTAGGGACTGCTTCCGCGACGAGACATGGTTGACCTTGCAATTTGCTGAACATGTTGCTGGTTGTCTCCCAAGAACACTCGTGGGACTGTCGAGTGAGTTCGAGTCTCGCAGACTCAGGTTGTCACCAATCCATCATCTTCTCCCTATCTCAACCCCTAACATAATCCTTTCTACCTCTGGCCCGAGAAGATATGTTTGGCATCCGTACGGGTACCACCAGCCCAATCTCTCGTTTGTCACTCTTCTTGACCAATGCAGCATCCCGGCACCAGCAACGCGTCTCCACCGCGGGCTGCGTAACCGTTACCGATGACACAGCGTGCCGTCCTACCGGAAACCCTCCAGCTGTTCACTTGACTTCTTGGCCCCGACCCCATGCGGAAGGGATGAGCTGTTTCTCCACGACCTTCAGGCTTCGTCTTTCCCTCGTGCCGTGTCGGTCGTGTTCAAGCACTGCCACACAGAGAATGCGACGTAAATTCTTGGACCAGAGATCGCTTAGTCTCCCCAGAGGCAAACGAAATCCAAGAAGAACAAGTTGATGTCCCTGATCGGTTCCCTGGCGATCCTTCAGGGTCTCGATAGATGAGCACGGTCATCAGATCGACCTGTATCAATGCTCCGTCTTTCGTTGGCTTCCATTCCTATCTGCCGTCCGTGGTACCTGCGGCCGACCCGCGGTCGCATATCCGGTCGACGCTATTAAGACAACCGGATCCAAGCTCCCTGACCTTTTGCCCGTCATGGCGACCTCCAGGGCCTTCATCTCGATGCCTTATCAGCCTTTCGACTGGTAAACAGCAATCCCAGGTGCGACGCCTAGCCAATGGAGGGGATGATCCCCCGGGTCTAATATAGCACTGAGAAGGCATCGGGGTGACGTAAAGCTGCCATCCCTGCCATACCGGTCAGGGAGAATCGATAACGACACCAGAGCTCATCCTCGTTCGATAGTCATACACACACTCCGTCATCTAGAGAGTTCGATGCTGTGTGGAAACCACTGTCTCGAGTGTCTATAGTCTTGCCTCTCCGCATTCCGCCCCCAATGTGGTCTCAACTCTGGGCCAAGTCGTGATTGCTTCGGAACAACTGCCGTCTAACTACTAAACCAGACCGAACGAGGGGTGGCTTGGCCGATCGTCCCAGCGTTTCTTATTCCTCCTTCACACGACCATGTGGCATGCCCCCCAAATCGAAAGTGGCCGTCCCGTTTCCGCCGTGCTTCGCCGAGGCAGCTCATGATACGATGGAACGACCCAAGGAAGGTTCGCTGTGATGGCGGACGGCCAAACGCTCACGAGCGGTCAATGGGATGATGCTTTTCTGCAACCCTTCCCTTTCGCCAATGGCTTCATCCACCACTACACGATCTGTCCCCAATCATACGATTCCGCGTGATTGGAGTGTTCTAGGCTACTCGCATGGGTTGAGTTGACGGCCCATAACCTTTCCCACCCCTCATTGTCCGCACGACATAAGTAACCGCACACTGATACGGCTTGACCAGAGGGCTGCTGTACTAGTTCGCTGATAGAGTTTCCGGCTCTGGTCCGCCGGGGGTTGCCTGCATAACGCGTGCTGCCATCCTACCGAATTTTCCGTTCCCGTCTCCCGTCTACCTCTCAATTGGGGAAATGATGGAGTTGGAGATGCTTTCGGACTTTTGGCGTCGAGGCGCTTAATTCCCTTGTATCTCCCTCTGTTTCCCCGCTTATCAGGCTTTCGTTGCTTTGCAGGTTCAAGTGCGAAACATGAGTCGCTGGATGCCATCGTGACCTCGTGATGGTTGCCCACCCACTTGCACCCTTAGATAGCTCTGTGAGCAATTGAGTTATTATGGTCAGGTAATGATTTGGGGGGAACTAGTAATTACAACAAAACCTAAGTAAAAGGTCCTAAGAAGTAGAACTGTTACAACGCTAGCTTCATCGCCGTTGAAAATTATAATCAATAATCTCTTATCCATAGCACTTCTTTCCAGCACAGCATATCTCTCATCGTCTTTGCGGTCTTCTTCGATTGATCTCGTCTCTCTTCATTCATATCTTATTTGCGTTGTACTCATCTAGCCATGGAAGCGGACAGGTCAAGTAGAGGGTGAGAAAGCAGACCAATCTCACAACAAAACCGTAGTCAATATCCTTTGCATGCAGATATCACACTGATCAGATGAGGATTTGCTTCTCCTGCTTCAAGTCTTTGACGAACTCCAACGGCACTTTGAGAGTCTGCGCGACAACTTCTGGCGGTGTGAGAGCAAGCCACTGGGTCAAAGAAATGTCCACGACTCTGTCAGACTTGTACAACTCAATCCATACCAAGTCTTCCGTGTCAGAGGTGTTCTCAATGTAATGTCTATGCAACGAATTAGTAACGGCATACTCCACTTCCTCGAGACTCATGATGTACTCACCCGCTGTTATCTGGGAAAGCAGCCGTGTCTCCCGCCTCCAAGTCAAAGGTTCTCGACGCTGCACTTCCGATAAACACAGTCGCCTTACCCTTGCCCTTGTGGAAGTAGAGCCATTCCTCTGCGTTAGGGTGCCAATGGAGCTCCCTCAACCCGCCAGGCTTCAGGGTGACAAAAGTGGCAGCAATGGTCTTGGCAATGGGAAAGTTGGTAGAGTCAATCTTCCTGAACTCGCCGCCGTTGCCGGGAACCTTCTCGGGCGGGTGCTCGAAAGTGCGGTAAACGAACGAACTGTTGCCAGATAGGTACTGCCCCGGTGGAACTGTCACGTTCGTGGTTGCCACCGTTCCGTTGAAGATGTACGGGTTCGTGGCGGGCAGCTTGTCAAAGATGGAAGCATTGACGCCAAAGTTCCTGGCCAAGATGTCTCTTGGAGTGTGGGCTAGCCAGTCGACAATGTTGAAGGTGGTTCTATTGAATGGTCAGTTGACTGTCCTTGCACGAGTTTCAAGTAGAAGAGAATGCACCAACCCAATCTTATCAAAGTCGGCTTCGTCGAAGGCCAAGAGAAACTCGGACTCTTCAGCAACTCCTTGGACATAGTGAGCAGCACCCTTAGGGAAATACCTAGGACCAAGGTTAGCATGTAGTGCTCTTCGACTTCTCATTTCAGGTCTTACCAGATATCTCCGTAGTTGAGTTGTTCAACTTGGCTTTTTCCGTCTTCACCGACGGCTCCGATGATGATTGAGCCAGAGTACACAAAACCCCACTCCGCAACCTTATGCCAATGCAGCTCTCTCACTGCTCCGCGCTTGAGATGCTGCTGAGCCGCTGCTATATCGTGGCTTTGAGGCAGATCCTGAATGACCTGCTCGCGGACCCAGCCTCCGTTAAGGATACGGGTCTTGGAATCAGAGAATCTCCATTTCAGGTTCGGCACCACGCCGCTGTCAGTGGACTGCCGGCCGAGATTATCTGGGTTCTCTCTGTCGATTGCGTTGTTCGTGCCGCCTGTGTCATTTCGTCAGTCTGGTCAGGCATTGAGAAGTGAGCTCCGAGTCACTTACCCAAAATCGGACCCCCTTTGCCGTTGGCGTCGATGGGCTGTCCAACGTTGAATTGGGCGTCTCTCTTCACAACTTGGGGCGAGGCACTCGTGATGGCCACGAGACCGACGAGTCCCACCACGGAGGTCTGGAGTAGTCTCATTCTTTCAGGTAATGAAGAATCGACTTGTGATGGAGGTGCAGAGTGTGGGAAATGAAACGAAACAGCGCAGGGAGGATAATCTGCAAAGTGTATTTTATAAGTGCGTCTAACCTTCAGGATACTGCCTCCAAGTTCGCAAGAACATACTTCATTTCCTCCGACGCGATGGCGGAATTTTCAATACTATCACGTTCAACGAATCGAGTAATCATAGCGTTGAAGTTGCAGCTGCAAAAGCAACGGTTCGTGATGACGACATTGACCATGCAACGGCATCGTTGCTTTCCGGTCGATACTATTGACTTTCCCAATTCGAGTCTCGCCGGCATTTTCCCCTAAAAATCAAGAGTGCATATGGGTGTTCGATGGGTGTTCGATGGGTGTTGGTGTGATATTGGCTAAAGGATCGACTGCAGTTGTCTTTGAATCGGGTATGCCGCTAGGCTAGACCCCGGCCATTCGACATATGTCCGAAAATAACGACATCGTGGGAAAGCGCGGGGGAAAGGCTGCTTAGGCGCTGATCACCATCGAAGGCATCTTACTAGCCTGATTGAAGCTTACTTTGACGCGGTGGACTATGGTAATTTACTTTTGATCTTGTCTTACTGCAGATATTGGCTTGAATGTTACCCGCCTGTTTGTGATAATCTTCTTCATCACAGGCCCAAGTTTTGCGCTCCAAGGCCGGGTCAAAGTCATGATCTAGGTTCAAATAGAGGTAAATCATCTGAAATGTCAAGATCATGTCAAATCACATGGCGAAAATATGACAGAAAAATACAAGAATCTTTAATGTGGTTCTCGCCTTGACCGCATGCTCAAGAGATCGAACGTTTTTGACAATTCAAACAAGATATAGAAATGGCATGGCAGAGAAATTGTTGACAGGAAATCCAAGGTCACGTCTTCTTCTGACATAGTGAATTTTGGTAATCCCAATCAGTCTACTATCTTCTGAACGTTGAGCCCGGCAGTGTGTAAATGCTTTGAGAATGGCTGTTCAACTCGAACCGCATACTAGTCAAGCACAAACACGCTATTCGATCGTAGCTCTACCAAACTGTCCAAGATCGCCATCATCCTTTCTGGTTCATCTTCTTTGGAACCCGTTCTGCCAGGCTAGAGAAGTTAAGGTTTGATATGCCCGACGCAGCGGCAGAGCCAGAGGCGCCCCCGTTGCATGCCTTAACGTCCCTTGCCGTTCAGCCTCACTGAGATCTTATGCGGAAATGGGATTATCCGTCTTGAATATTTACATGAACCCGAAGTTCTATTCGTTACATATGATGCCATTCGGTACTATCGATATATGTCTGAGTTTGGTACATCTCGCCCCTGTCAATCCTACAAACAAAGCACCTACGTCGTCCAGTTGAGAGACGATCTGCAGTTCTTCATCTCACATGGCTATTCGCGTGGTCGCCGTTAGTGTCGATCAACTCCTTGAAATTCGTTAAGCTTACTTCTCCCTCCAATGCCGAAGCACTGGGCCACACTAGCGTTGCTTGACACAAAGTCAAGACATCGTCAAGAAGTGTACTCTACACGTCGAGCTCGCCGGGCGCCCAAGTTTCCGTGCTTCAAACGATCACGACATTGCAATTTTCCCTCTTGAGGAAAAAGATGTGACCACGATGAGCTAGAGGTTAAGGATCTCTGGATTGTGATAGGCAATGTGTGAGTCCCGACTTCTTGGCAAAGACATGTTCAGGCAATTTTTCCAACGCTGCATGGCTCTGAGAAGGTCTGTTAGGTGCACCTTGATTACCATTCTGGTTCACGACATACTCTCCTTCGACAATAGCGTAGATGATGAGGTTTATTGGCTTCATGATGTGATTTTTTAGTGAGTTCACGTCCAGAGAAGAGAAGCGGTTGGCTGACATACGGCCCTTATTGCAGCTCACGATGGAGTATAAGAAGAATAGATAAGTGCCCGTATTCTGGTGTTGGGAACATCTTCAAACAATCAGACTTCTTGGGTTTCAGTAAATAATTATCAGCAGCTCAATTATCTCAAGATGCTTTCTAAGATCTCTTTGGCAGCTCTCACGGGCTTCCTGTGCTCTCCCGCGGCAGCAGGGCCAGTCAATGGCAATGACCACTCTCCTGCCAGCAAGAGAAGTCCTTTAGGGATCAGTCTGCCCCCTCTGATTCCTTCTATCCCGGGAGTCACCGAGCCTCTGGCCTCCAACGCTCCTCCTCTCCCCATCCTTCAAATCCCAACGCCTCCTCTTGAGAGTCCTCCTTTCACCGGCGCCAACATAAAGCCGAAGAAGATTGGCTACTTCTGGACTGGAGCCGGCGACAACATCCACAAGGACTTCTTGGTTACTGCCAGTTTGGATGATGTGAGTAATGCCTCTGTCTCTACTTTAACACCCAGCGTGTTGAGCCATACTTACAACCGCTCTCGCCTATTAGGACACCTTTGGTCAGATCATTGCTCTCACCGATGTGCCCACGAGCGGAAACTCTCCTCACCACCTGGGTAGCTCTCTCGATGGTAAGACACTCATTGGAGGTGGTTTACTGTCTCTGCTGAAGACTCAGGACACGGCCTTCTACTTTGATGTCTCTAACCCCTATGCTCCCAAGTTCAAGAAGTCTAACCGAGCTCTGCTGAGTTCTATTGTCGACGAGATCCGCGCCAAGCCAGAGGGGTAAGTCACCACCACTACATGTCATCACTTTGTCCTTGCCATGATTCCTGTCGTTTCCGAACGTTTCCAGGAAAGATGAGAAGTGCTGACCCTTAACCTTGACTAGTGGCTTCTTCATCACCTACATGGGCAGTGCTGTTGGAACCTCTCCCGGCCGTCTGGTCGAGACCAACGCAGAGGGCGATATTATCCATGAATGGCCGGAGGATGTCGCTGGAACACTCAACATTCTCGGCGAGCAGTTCAGTCCCCACGGACTGGCTGTGGATTTCAACAAGGGAATTATCTTGACTTCAGACTTCGTCGTGCCTATCACAATTCTCAAGCCGACGTTGGGAATCCAGAAAGCAAGCACCCTTCGCCTGTGGAACTTGTCCGACAGAACAATCATCTCGACCATTACAATCCCTGCTGTGAGTATTTCCTCAACTTCAGTATGACTTACGCAGATCTAATGGGTTCTAGGGCTTGGGCATTCAAGATGTCAAGTTCATCCCGGGCAACCCTGAGAGCGCTGCCATTGCCACAGCCGTCGGTCCAGGCCAAGTCTGGATCATCTACCCGTTCCGCCGCGATTCGTCTGGGAAGCAAGGCGTTGCCGAGCTTCTCTTTGACCTGGGCTCCAAAGCTAAGGACTCGTTGGCCATCTACTCGGACATTACCGATGACGGCAAATTTGCATACTTCACTATCACTCTGGGCAACCACATTGCAGCGCTCGACATCGCCGACCTGAACAACATCAAGAGACTGGATGACCCCAACGAGACGCAGCCAATCATTGGACCTCACTACGTCAAGATCAGCCCGGATAAGAAGAACCTGCTCGTCACTGGATACTTTGTGCAGGGTGGTGATGTGAGTCACGCGTTACTTGTTCATATTTGACATTCTTGTATGGAAGTGATTTTTTGACATATTATTCGTGACAGATTTCCATTGTCAACACACCTGGAGACTACAAGGGTCATTGGCTCGACATTCTGCCTGACGGAAGCCTCAGCTTCAACAGATCAATCGACTTTGAGAGCATCTTCACTCGCGACCGTGGCGGTGCTCGACCTCACTCATCGGTCATCTTCGATTTGACTGACCCCGAGAACCCCAAGTATTACTAGAATTCGGGCTTGCTACAGCCCCGGCTCTTATTGAGCTGCTAATCTGATGCTCTATCAGACCTGGTCTATGGGAAATTGGAGGAGGACCGAACCCTACGGAAGCAACGACGCCTTTTTTTTTCTCTTGAAATATAGTACCCGACTGTATCTTGTTTATGTCTACTTCAATTTGTTACGCTTGAGACTCCGGACTTTACCTCTGAAGCTACATCTTGCGCGTCGCTTAGTAATTATTATTTTCATGAATATAGCATTTTGGCTCTCATAGCCAGGACTTCATATGTGACCGTGTTTGAAGGTGACGAATCTTCAAAAGTTTGACCTTACAAGTCAAATGCTTGTGAGCAGTATCAGAGAATGAACTTCGACTCAATATGGGGATGGCCATCAGGGTAAGAATTGGCGTTCGTGAGTCGTGCACTAACAATTTCGTGCTGCGTGCGTCATTCGTCCGCCCCTCCCTTACCTCTAGAGGTCCGGCCGGACGTTCCGTGTCGCAACTGCCTGGCGGCGCACTGCTCTCGAAGGCTTGACGCTAACACCTTATTTTGTCCCGTGATCCATTCTCATTTTCATATTCTACACTTCACTTCATCCATGTCATTTTGATACCCCATTTCTTCCAGGCTTGGATACTATGCCTGTAGAACGGAGCGCCGAAAAGAGACCCGCTTTGCCGGCGGCGTCTCAAACAAGTTCCCCACCGAGCTCCCGGAGAGCTCTAGTTTGCATTGTCGGCTTCATTCTATCATTTCTGGTTGTTTACGGACTTCATACCCATCGGGACAGCTTCATCGATACGGACAGATGGTTTCTCGGGGAGTTCAATGAATCCGACATCGATGCAGACAATGACTTGTATCTTGTCGGTGCTGGCCGAGCCGACATTACCGGCCCGGTTGTGGAAATCAACATGATGGGCTACGCAGACCCCAAACAGCTTGGCACCGGCCTTCGACAGAGACTATATGCCCGAGCTTTCATCGTAGGAAGCACCAAACGACGCAACGACAGGTTTATCTACCTCGTGCTTGACACACAGTCGGGAGACACAGCTGTTCGTTACGGTGTACTTCACGGGCTCGCTGAGCTGGGCTTCGACTACTCCATGTATGGACATCACAATTTGGCGCTGACCGGGACACACTCGCACTCTGGCCCGGGTGCCTGGCTCAACTATCTTCTACCGCAGATCACAAGCAAAGGCTTCGACCAGCAAAGTTACAGAGCCATCGTTGACGGTACCTTGCTGGCCATCCGTCGCGCACATGACAGCCTAGAGCCGGGCCATCTCAGTATTGGCTCAACAAAGGTCACTGGCGCAAACATCAACCGCAGTCTGTACTCGTACATGGCGAATTCGGAAGAAGAACGTGCCAAATACAACGTCAGCGCTGAGGATGACGGGTCTGTTGAGAAAGACTTGACATTACTCAAGTTCCAACGAGCGTCAGACGGGAAAAGTATCGGTGCCTTAACGTGGTTTCCCACCCACGGCACATCCATGCTCGGCAACAACACTCTCATTTCAGGAGACAACAAGGGAGTGGCAGCATGGCTATTTGAGAAAAGTATGCGAAAGTCGTCTGATGCGACCAAGGGATTCGTCGCTGGATTCTCCCAGGCCAATGTGGGCGACGTGAGTCCAAATGTGCTAGGCGCTTTCTGCGAGGATACCGGCGAGCCTTGCGACTTCAAAACAAGCACTTGCAGTGACGGGAAGAGCCAAAAGTGTCACGCCAGAGGCCCATTGTTCCGTGAGAAGGATGAAGGTGCTTCGTCCTGCTTTGAGATCGGCAAGAGGCAGTACACTGCTGCTAAGAGGCTATTTGACGACATGGGATTCAAGTCGCAGCGAGTTCGTGGCTCATGGGTCAAATCTTTTCATGCCTTTCACAACATGTCAGAGTTCCACTTCGAGCTTCCCAACGGAACGGAAGTGAGAACCTGCCCTGCGGCTTTGGGCTACTCATTCGCAGCGGGAACTTCTGATGGTCCTGGGGCGTTCGACTTCACCCAGCACGACTCAAATTCGACTAATACGAACCCACTATGGAAGGTTGTTGGGGGCTTGTTGAAAGCACCAACAGAAGACCAAATCGCCTGTCATTCTCCCAAACCCATTCTACTTGATGTTGGCGAAGTGTTCAGCCCATACCAATGGACACCCAACATTGTAGACATTCAGACATTCAGAGTGGGCCAGCTGATTATTATTGTCAGCCCGGGAGAGGCTTCGACCATGGCGGGAAGGCGATGGAAAGATGCAGTCAAACACCAGGCCGAGTCCTTGTTCGCTGAAGAGACTGATGCGAAACCGGTCGTGGTGATTGGGGGACCAGCAAATAGTTACACTCATTACATTACAACACCACAGGAATACGGGTAAGCTCTCATACGTGGCACTCTATAGAGCTCGGCACTAATTTTGACAGAATACAACGATACGAGGGTGCCTCAACTCTGTATGGTCCTTACACGCTGGATGCGTACATTAACCAAACGCTCAATTATCTCCCGACGCTGGGAGCTTCGTTCGCCAAAGGACCTCCTGCTCACGCTGGAGGACCTTATCCCCCAGACAACACTAACCGCTCCCTGAGCTTCATCACTGGCGTAGTGCGAGACGGCACACCCGTCTTCCGCAGCTTCGGCGACGTCAAGACTGACGTTGAGGAAAACTACGCCATCGGGGACGTCGTGAGAGCCACATTCGTCGGAGCCAATCCGCGTAACAATTTGCGCCTGGAACAGACGTACGCAGCTGTCGAGAGATCAACCATTGACAAGGGAGCCATCAAGAGATGGGACACTGTGCGAACCGACTACGATTGGAATCTGATCTTCCACTGGAAGCGGACGAGCGACATACTCGCCACGAGCGAGGTTGAGATTGTATGGGGGACGGAGAGCGATGCGAAGCCGGGGACGTACCGCTTCCGCTACTATGGAGATTCCAAATCGCTGGGCGGGAAAATTACGAGCTTCGAAGGTGTTAGCGGGCAATTCAAATTGCACTGAGTTCTGGTCACGGGGGGTTTTCTATCCCGGAGTTGGGAATCGTGGAAGAGGAATCATGCAATCTATGGCTCTACATGAGTCTTTGTGGATTAATAGCAGCGCTATCCAGAGCACAAAACAGGGCTCGGCTTTTAAGAATGTTACAAGTCTTTCGACGATTCGATATTTATTGAATACGACCCAAATCCTTGGACTAATTGGGACAGCTATCAGCATTCATTCGCCACAAACGCATTCCACAAATGCTTCAGGGGATCAAACACATACCTCATACCCAGGAGGGCATGGCGTAATACAGTTCCAGAAACCATCGCCGTATCCGTGACACTCGTACTCGCCGTCGTCATTATCCGTCGTAATGGGCTTGCTGCACGGCGGAAGGTCCATTCTGCCCTGGGCGTTGCCCTTCCACCTGGCGCAGCCCATGCAGGAGCCGTACTTCTTGCCCGGAGCGGTGCAACTGCGGGCGCAGCGGCTACTGCATCCGGCTACGTCGTCGACGCTGTAGTCTGCAAAGAGCCAGGCGAAGTCTCCAGGGGAGAGGTTGCGGTTCGAGGAGAAGCCAGGGGAGCAGGCTTGGGCGAGGGTTGCGCTTGCGCAGAGCAAGGCGGCGGTGATGGCGGTCGTTGTGAGACGCATCTTTGGTGTTCCGGTACAGATATTGGGAGAGAATGCTGCTCTTTAGCCTGTGGGGTGTCTTGTGAAAGGACGACTCTATGTGAGATTTCTTACGAAACGGGTATGTGGAGGCAAAAGAGAGTGAACGAGTAGAAGAGCTAGGCCGTGTGGAGGTGAGAGTAGAGACCGACGGTCATTAGTACGGACGCCCGTTGGCTGTAATTTATACGACGGCCCGCTGGTCTTGAAAGGAGTAGTCATCAACGTGGTCACGTCCGCCGAATACCTGTGTTCTTGAATGGCTGGACTGGATGTATGCGGGAATTAGAGAGAATACTGAGCAGAAAAAGCTTATCCCGATGTCCTATATCATGACTTTGAGACTTGAGGGCATCGCAATATACAAAGTCCAGCGGACTACTCCGGTACTTTCTTACGAACGTCCCCTTTAATTAACGATCTACACGCCAGAAGGGGAGTTCTGAAGCTTAGTAAACGAACCTCGTGTACGGCTGACTCTTCCAGACAGTTGGGGTGTTGTAAAGCCGAAGTTCGAGGTGGACATCATCAATTATAGTTTGATCGGTTCTCGCGCTCGGCGCACTAAGAGGCCGAGTATAGACAAGTCGAGTCAGAGTCAGTATCCTGTCGGTATCGCAATTCTTGACAAGCAACTAGTTTAGACGTGCAAGTAGTGTGGTTGAATTGACTATGTGCCATTGCCGACAAGGCCTGCCACCATGATCAAGATATGGCACAAGACCTATGATATGCCGAACAGGGGAGAAGGAGGAACATCGAGTTCGGAAAAAATCGATAGAGTATCGCAAAGTCCTGATACCCATCTTAGCTCTTAAGCCAAAGGATCTGCGTAGTTGTTTGCTGCCGTATTATTCCGTATAGCCGATAGCTCTGGATTCGCCAGCACGACATAACGTTGATGCAAAATAGACAGACGGCTTTTCATTGCAGGTACCGCTGCATAGATAGATAGATAGATAGATAGATATTTGTGTCGAGTGATTTCCCTCGAAAGTCCGATCCTTATGTAGGTGGCTCGCTTGCGCCAGTCATGGAGCTGGAGACAACGATCGGCTACAAGGCGCTGTGATTGAGTTCAAAATGTACAATAGTCGTGAGGTTCCCTTCGAAGATTGCTTATTGTCGACGTTTTGTGCCATGAATAAGAACCCCTGGTCCCGCGCCGGGCGCTGCCGAGACAAGCCTCGACCTGATACCTGCCGTGCATGTCTTGGCCCCTTGGGCGGCGCACCTCGGGCGGCCCCCCTCTTCCGAGTCCTTCCTCCCACCGCCATGTCTCTCGATCAAACACCCAGCGCCGGCCGAAGAACTTCCGGACCTCGAGCAAAATATTTTATACCATCCATGAATTCTCGTCTGTTACTTGGGAGGTTGTCCGAAGTTGTTTACCGTCTAATACGTCCTATATCAGATTGCCCAGTCGGCAGGCACCCCTACCCATTGGAATGCAGCTGTCACAGTTCCTGCAGGAGACAACTCTGCCGGCCAGGGGGTTTAGGTGCGGTGAGATGCCGCCACCAATAGCGGCCTGCAGCATGTCTTGGGGGGAGGAAACAAGGAGACGACTCCTTCCGCGCGGAGTTGGACCCGCCCCGCTGGAAACCCAACAAGCCCAGGCCCCTGTGTCTCGCTGCAGCTGCAGCTCCCTGGCCCGGTGGGTGGTGTGTCTCGACATGGATGAATGCGAGTTGAATACAACCAGTTTTATATGAACAAACTGTAGACCTCGCATTTGACTTTTTGCGATGAGCAATCCTCATTGGCGATGACGTCTCCTTGTTTGTTCAGAGAGCAAACTCGATGGGCAATATCGGACCTCAGTGGGTGTCAAGAGAGACAAACAAGCTCTTTGTCACCTCATCATCACGTTTCGACGTAACATGGCCAAGGTAGCTAGATGCTCATCGGACAGCTGCCTCAAAGCTCCATGTGTATTTCCACCACAGCAAATCACATGCCACTAATTGCCAAATGGCTTCGTGTGAACAAAAGGTTAGATTGCAAGGGTCTCTTCTTAAGCTAAAAAAGCTAAGCTCCTTTCCAAGACTCCAACTCAACCACGAGATGGGCCATAATGGGGTAGGGGGTATTTGCTAGTTTCGGAGACGCAAGACCCGAAACCAGAGCTTCGACCCCTACCTGCCTGCACCTTGGGGCTTCCCAGATGGGGCCCCCGCCTCCATCGACGTTTCCGGTCCTTCTTTTGTTTCTTCCATGACAGATGTGTGTCAGCTCTTCTTTTTGTTCTGCATTCCTTCTCTTTTCCTTCTTGTCGTCGAGGGACTTTCTTAACTCACTTCGTCTTATAGCATCCTATTATTGCCGTGCAGGCATCGGACTCCTCCCCCGGATTTGATATTCAAGACCTAGAGACTATCAAACCGACCCGGGCCTTCGACTGGTCTCGGACCCCTCTTCCCATTGACCTCATTGTATCCAACGGGCGATAAGCTATTGTCATCATCAGACTTCACTTGGGATATCCTCGTGCTGCCGTCGGCCCCTGGGTAACATTTCGCCAATTCAATGCCCCCAGAGCACTTGGCACCAACATGGTATCGTCAGTCTTTGTGCTCGTTGGAGCTGTGGTCGCCTATGGAGTATATACCTACGTCTCTGGCCTGCAACGCAATATAGCAGAAGCAAAGAAAGTCGGCTTGCCATATATCGTCACCCGTACGTGTTCAAGGTGTCAACAATGTTTCTTTGGCGTGAGAACTGACTATGAGAAAGCCGCATCGCCCTTTTCAATAATATGGCAGCTCACCCACAAGTTCTGGATACCCATCATCAAGTGTTTCCCGAAATCGTGGTGGGAAAATTGGCTCGAGTTAGTTACCTGACTGGACCGCTTCGTCTATTGCGGCGCCCCTGCTGATCCCAATACTTTGCGAATAGACTCCTCATCCCGAACTGGTCCTACAACTTACTTCACAAGCCCTTCGCACGCATTGGCGAGACCTTTATGATCGTATCGGCTTTCCAGATCCTCGTCCTGACCGATAGCGCCGAAGCTATTCACCAGATCACACAACAGCGCGAAAAGTTCCCAAAGCTCGTTGAGACGTACGCTATCCTGAAGCAGTTTGGTGACAATGTCCTGACCACCGAGGGTGCCGTCTGGCGCATGCACCGCAAGGTCACATCCGCGACCTTCAACGAAAAGAACGCCGCCCTCGTCTTTGCCGAGTCGATCAAGCAGGCGCAGAGCATGACGCGCAAGTGGCTAGGTCCAGCGGGGGAAAAGAGCAAGGAGACTATCCAGACGCTGGATCATGATACGATGCGGCTCGCCCTCAACATTATCAGCTACGTGGGATTCGGAATGCGCCTGCTCTGGCCGGGACAGTCACTGCCCGAGGGAGCAGACCCGAAACTTACAAAATACAGCTCGCTCGAGGCGGCCCCGGGACACACGATGAGCTTTGCCGATGCCATTGCCGAGATGCTGGAACATATCTTGGTTCTGTTACTTGTGCCGCACAAGGTTTTGAAGCTGCTGCCTTTCAAGTACACCAAACAGGCCGTTGACTCGCACGACAACTATGTTCAGTACATCGACGAGCTGATGCAGGACAAGATTGAGGATCTGCAGAACGGCGACCACGGCGACGCCGGCATGGACCTCATGGGCCAGCTTGTGAGATCAAAATACGGGGACGGAACGGATGCCAATGGGGCTATTAACGGGACACTGTCAAAGGGAAAGGAGTCCAAGATACCTCAGCTGTCCAGATCGGAAATCTCGGGCAACGCCTTCATCATGTTAGTTGCGGGACACGAGACGACGGCGAACGCGATGCACTTTGGTCTGATTGAGATTGCTTGCAACCCGGCCGTGCAACGCCAGCTTCAGAAGGATATAGGCGGCATCTTTGGTGATAGCGATCCGAGCACGTGGAACTACGAGAGCACGGTCAACCCGATGCTGGCATCCATGCTGGGCGCCTGCATGAACGAGACGCTGCGGATGACGCCGGCGGTGGTGGAGATCCCCAAGAAGGTCAGCCCGGAAGGCGACGGCATCATTACGCTGGACGGAGAGAAGTACGCCTTGCCAAAGGGGGCAGATATTTCCATCGTGGGCGTGGCGGCGCACCGGAACCCGCGGAACTGGCCGTCGAAACCGAGCAAGATTTCGGGGGCGGATCACGACCTGGATGACTACGCACCGGAGCGGTGGTACAGGGCCAGCTTGAAGACAGCGGCCGTTGCCAAGACCGGCGGCGAGGCGGAGGAGGACTACGGCGGGTACAGGGGCTCGGACACGAGCGAGAAGATGTTCCGGCCGGTGCGGGGGTCCTACGTACCCTTCTCGGACGGGCCGCGGTCGTGCCTGGGGCGGCGTATCGCACAGGTCGAAATTATTGCCGCGCTGTCAGTCGTATTTCAGCGGCACAGCCTTGAGCTGGCGGTGGACGAGTGGGCTTCGGACGCCGAGGTGGAAGCCATGGGTCCGGAGGAGAGGCGGAAGCTGTATAAGAAGGCGCAGGACAAGTGCCGGGAGACTGTGAAGAAGGCGTCGACGATGTTGACGCTCAAGCTGCCGCAGGGGATGACTGTGCCTATCCGGATTGTGCCGAGGGGAGAGGAAAGATTTGTCGACATTGTTGGCTCTGCTTAGATTGGGGTCAGTAGCTAGCTGTCCCTGGCCTGGCTCGTGGGATTGTATCTTCAAAGCTGTATACAAGTAGTGCTTGCTTAAGGATGGATATATGGAAATACCCGGCCAGGGACAAGGCGGGGCAATGATGAGTAGGAGCTACATGTGCATGAATCTGAAGCTATAATGGCAATTAATTTGAGAATTTTAACTCATCATCAGGCCATTGAGTAGAACTTGTGCAAGATGGTGATGAGGTGATTGATTGGCTGAGACGTTCTGGTTGTCCCGACAGCTCGTGTTGATCGCGAGGGACTTCAAGGTGTTGACAACTTCGCGTTCGGTATACTGAGAGTGTGCTAGTACGTGTGAGAGAGGAAAAGAAGGCCACGTGTTCTCGTGAGTATCCTCGCATCATCGCTGAACAGGGTGCTTGCTTGACTTTCGTTTATTTGGCGTCTTCATTATCAGCGGGAGATCACCGGCCAGTCGCGCGCAGAGGCCAGCGACTAAACCGTTTGTTTACATGCCTTGCCTTATTCGGCCAGCTCAGATGGGTCTGATTGGTCAAGCCGTCCACTTACCGTAGGTACCTAGGTAGATACCTGCCTGAGCAGCAGTCAACACCTCCGTCACCTCGTGTCTTCTGCGACGGGAGTCCACCTCTAGTGCTTCTGCCGCTCCCGGGGGAGAGAGAGAGAGGGCGGAAAGCGCGCTAAACCAGTCGCAATGTCCATCGTCCACACAAGCACACCTCAAGGCACCCCCTTTCCCCCGGATCAGACAGTATCAGAATGCCCGCCGCAGCGATGGCAGCTGGAGCAGTCACGACTCACGGTAGCAGCAGTCACCTCACCTCACAGCGATGAAAGTCCCGTTGCGTCACTTCGCACAGGACCACAACAAGGGGCCGAGGGAGGTAAACAACGGCGCTTCGACCATTTTACCCCGTCGAACCCCCCCCCCCCCCCAACATCCACACGTTAATCACACCCGACCTCGCCTGGACCCGTCCCTTACAAGTTACAACCTAGCTCTTCAGCCAGCTATCGTTGCCGTTATCACCACCGCATCCATCCAACTGCCCCTCCAAAACCGTCGCCCTTTCAAAGCACTTCCCATTACCACTACTAAAGGACAATCTGCCCTGCATTCACTGCAATTCTCCTACAAAGACATCATTGCAATCGATTCGCTAGAGTCGCCGAGTCTGCGCGATTCATCTGATACCCCTTTGATTAACTTTTACCACAATTCAATCACCAAATAATGTCTGGCGCAAACTCGTGGTTGGCGAGGCAGCGGAAGAGCGACCTTGTCGAAATTGCCGAGCTGACCGGACTTACTGGGTGAGCATTTTCCGACTATTTTCTTCACGAACGCGAAAACATTCTGCAGCTGTGGCCCCTTTCTTGTTGCTCTGCAAGTCGCATTCGAGCTGAGGGTGCGCTGCTGTCGCGTCGAATGCGACCGACGTCGAGGCTGATGGAAGCGCGTCGAGCTGTCGCAGAGAGGCCCACGATACTATTCAGACCACGCAAAAAAAGACTAACAACACGCTGCTGTCAGGTACGAGAATCAGAAAAAGGCCGACTTGGAAGTCACCCTCGATGAATACCTCGCCGAGAACACAATCCAGTTCTCCCAAAACCCCAAGCTTGCAGGCTACTACACCAGTCGCTCCAAGGCTGCCGGCTCACCCGTCAAGAGGGAGGCTCCCTTGACCGATCTTGTCAAGTCCACGCGACGCAGAGCCACGAGAGCCATCGAGGAGCTTCAGCCCGAGCCCGAGCCCGAGTAAGCCGCACTTGCCCCTCCTCTACGCGATGCGCCTCAAAAGTCATCTACATCCTTGGATCGCGACTAACACGCGTCACAGAAGAGCCGAATCCTCAAGCCCGGAGCCTGCCTTCTCCACCGCACTGGCGACGCGAACGCCCGCCCGTAACCTCTCTCTCGCGAGCCGTATCCCTCTGCCCGCGACCCCCGCTGATGTCGCCGAGGCCGTCGACCGCCACACTGTCGCCCTGCGTGAGCGCGCGACGGAACTCTACGACCAGTCTGGCATCCAGGAGGGCACCCAAGCTGTGCGCTCCTCCCTGTCAACCGTCACGTCGGTGCTGTTCACCGTGGCCGCGTTCGAGGCGTGGAACCTGAGAGCCGAGGTCCTGCCCCTCCGCTACGCCTTCACCATCCCCGCGATCCCGGCCCTGGGCACCAACTTCTACCCCGTCTACGTACCCGACGCGTTCCTGTTCGTGACTTCGTCCTTTTGGTCGCCTGTCACGCTGTGGACGCTCACCTCTGTTCTTATTCCCTCCTTGTTCGGGTATTTCTACAACCTGAGCGCGGCGAGCCATCCCCAGCCTCGCGGCCGCAAGTCGTCAACCGTCGAGTACAACGTCGACCCCTTGGTCTTCAGCATTGTCAAGGCTCTGATCTCGTTCGTTGTTTACGCCCAAAAGGTCAACTTTGGCGGCTGGATCAACGAAAACTCGATCGACCGCATCAATGGCGCTCTGTATGGAGAGTGGAAGGGCATCTTGACTGGGGCCGCCATCACCGGGCTTGTAAGTCTCTACGACGCCGTGCTGAAGAAATAGGAGCCATCTGCTCGGAACACGATGCTTTCTCGAGCTCCTCGAGCACATGAGACTCCTTCCAGCAGTCCGCGGCGCACAAGGGGAAGAAATACACGGAAGCTTCGCAATCGTACTGTTTGAATCCTCGTGTTGTGCCAAATTAGGCGCTTTGCTTCTTTCTTTCTCATCACTCAATGGCGGCGTTCTGGGCGTTTCATTGGCGTCATACGTGGCTCTTTTGGCTGATACCTTTTTTCCCCCCCCCCAAATGTGCGAGTGAGATGCTCATGACGATGGCCAACATTACTTCTGGTTTCCGGAGAACACAGGCCCCTTGGACTGGTTCGGCGGATTTTTTTGCTAGAGCTGTGGCTTTCATTTACGAGATTAGGTGCGACTTGTTCGGTTATTGTTCTTGTGGGATTGGATTCTTGTTGTCTTCTCTACAATTGTAGTGTGCTTCAGTTGTAGCGGTCATGGACATTGGCGGGTGGGCGGCAGAATTTTCCTTTTGATGGGAATCGTGTCGACAGATTCTTACATCTTGGATCTGGGAGGTAGGGCGCCGAGACTGCTCTGGGCGTTTTGCCCTTGTGGAAGTCATGAGAGATGACCAAAGGAAATATACTGCTTTTCGAAGTTCTACCCCATCATATTTTGTCTGCGCTTTACTCCTCGCTTGGCTGATAGCGTCTGGTCCGCAACGTGAATGGCGAAATTGACCTTGAACATGGACAGCTACTGAGGCACGACATGTGATACTTGTCTTTGGGTCTTGGAAGGGGACTAGACGTGCGAAACAACGACGGCCTGGACTCTCTGGGTTCATATGGTTTTGGGTATAGTGCCCGAAGCGACCTCTGTCTTAGTTCTTTATCATGTCTTGAAGCCTCTGGTAGCCATCGAGAAGGAGTACCACGGCGGAGAGACTAGATAGTTGGTCGAGTGAGGCCTTCAAGTGTATATAATATCAACTAAAAGTTGTATGGAATAGGTAACCATCTCAACGCGCGATACTTGAACGGAAATAACCCATTGATGTGACGGAGGGCAGTCTTCACAGTATACTTCTACCACCAAAGCCATCGTTGGCTGATTACCTAGATACCACCAAGAGGGAGGTATAAAATTCTGCGCGACTGCATCACGACGAGTCCACCTAACAATACTTAAGAACTGATAATTCGTGTGGCAAACGCTCTTGAACCAACCGCTTCCGGTGTATAGGAATTAGTACACAAGATGACTGAACTCATGATAGATATTCCGGTTTGATGACGGGCATATGTGAGCTCCCCCACGCGCTTACCTAAGAAACGTCCAAACACCCGGACCATCCCAGCAGCCGGCCAGCCAATCAAAATGCTGCTAATGCAATTAGCGAGAAAAGAGGCGAAAACCATCAACGCTCGTCGACAACGTCAACCATCTTTCCCGAACAGAGCCCCCCCGACCGTCTGCTTTTGAAAGTCGTCCTCCGCCGGCCGCCCCTCCCCGCGATAAACCCTCTCCACTCCTCATCAACTCAGTTTCTCCGAAGAGAAATCGAACCATACCGGACACCAAGATGCTTTCCTCCACGAGGACAGCGGCCTCAATGGCCCTGCGAGGTAAGCTCCTCCCCGATTCGTCGTCGTCGTCGTCGTCTCCGGTCTACCGAGGAACCGGGACCGCAACCATCACCGCCACGAAACCTCCCTTCGCGGGTTGTCCAATTGCGCACCTACCTGGGTGATATCCCACCATACCCCGTCATCAATCACCAAGGAGACAATGGATGTGTATCGCGGTTTCAATTGAAGCTCTGTTCGCGATGGGGACGAAAGAGAAAGCCGAAACGTTGACTGACCTCAATTGGCCACTGTAGCGAAGCCCACCGCGTCCATCACCCCCTTCAGAATCGCCGCCGCCTCGATCTCCTCCTCGTCACGAAAGGACGCCAGCCCCGCCGCTGCGCACTCGACCGGCCTCATCAAGAAGGAGCGCAAGGAAGTGCCTCTGGTTAGCCAGGAGGGCACCAAGGGTGTTTTGCAATATGCTCTGTACGCACCCCTCTGTCCGCCTTGTCTCTCACTCAAACATCCACCAAGCCCGATACCGATCAAAACGAGCTCTTACTCCAATGGGAATAGATACTAATCAAGCAATTCGTCTCACAGCACCTCCCTCGACGTAATAACGAACTGGGCCCGTCAGTCCTCCCTCTGGCCCATGACCTTCGGTCTCGCCTGCTGCGCCGTCGAGATGATGCATCTCTCCACCCCCCGCTACGATCAGGATCGTCTCGGAATCATTTTCCGTGCCTCCCCTCGCCAGTCCGACGTGATGATCGTCGCCGGCACCCTCACCAACAAGATGGCCCCCGCCCTGCGCCAGGTCTACGACCAGATGCCGGAGCCCCGCTGGGTCGTCTCCATGGGCTCCTGCGCCAACGGCGGCGGCTACTACCACTACTCGTACTCCGTCGTCCGTGGCTGCGACCGCGTCGTCCCCGTCGACGTATACGTTCCCGGCTGCCCCCCGACCTCTGAGGCCCTCATGTACGGCATCTTCCAGCTCCAGCGCAAGATGCGCAACACCAAGATCACCCGCATGTGGTACCGCAAGTAGATTCGTCGCCTTGTTGCGAAACTTCTCTGTGTGCTCGGAAAGCTGGAAACAACGAGAGAAGGGAGAATGAATTGAAAGCGAGTCGGAGAGAACACCGAGACGGCGTGGCCAAGGTGGGCGGTTTTTTTTTGGATCGCATATCCAGCAAAAGAGAGGCAATTGGCGGCCCAGTGGAGGAGGAAAATGCCTTGGCCCGGGAAGAAGAGATTGAGGTACGCCAGGCACGTTGGGGCCCCTTTTATAACGGCAAGGCTGGGCTTCATTTTTCTTTTGTATGCGGTTGCGTGCGTGGGCGTGGCTATGTACATATGCGGAGGTTTTCATCCGCAGACGATCGCGGTCGTGTAGATTACAAGTTCTGCCATCATTTCAAAACCATGTTTAACTTCTTTCGTGGTCCCGCATCGTGAGATTGTCCAGTTTGATATGTAGTTGGAGGGAGATTGGTTATCAGGGACGCAAATATAACTCATCGATAGCGATCGTGTTGCCTAGTTTGATGGCTTTATGACATTGGCCATTATCATCAATACTTTTCCCACCTCGTGAAAGGTTGCTTTAGACTTGTACCACCCTATATCTAAGTCAGCGTAAAGCACCCGTCATCAGTCCGGAGACCTTGGCAAAGAAAGAGATACACAAACACGCGCAATGACACTTTCATATGAGGTATGTATGTATATAAACTATATATCTGATGCGGATATCGCACTGGAGTTGTGATGCCCGAAAATAATCAAATGCGCCCGTCATCCCTTTGCTTAGCTTTCCTGTCTCTTGCCCTCGGAAGCCCTGGTCGTTTGAGCATCTTTCTCTCCTCCCCGAGGCGGTAATTAAAATCCCTCCTTGCTGCGGACTCACTTCGCAGACATCTCAGTTATCGATGCAAATTCGCCACACCCAAGGAGCTTTTTGGTACAACACAGTTTCCCCTTCGACAACTCTGCTCGTACTTTGCCACATTTCGACTCGAGTCGCTTCGTCTCGTCATCACTTTCCACTACCCGTCCGCATATAGAAAGAAGAAGAATCAGAGGTTTATTCCAAGTATCCCTACCGCACGCCGAACATCCGAATGAATTTGATGCTGTAAAATCATACTAGCAGTAGCTTCGAACCGAGCCCACCCGAACGTGTACTGGATGCCATGTGCTTCGCGCATGCTCTCCCCACATTCAGCGGTGAAGATCCAGCCACGACGTGGCGAAGGCTCGTGCTTTCGTCGTTCTTTTTGCATATGCTTAGACGCATACGCAAAGACATGTGCCCCATCGGACGTATGAGGCATCTATTCTTGACCGAAGCCCATAGTCTCTTCCACGGCAATTGTAAGCTTCTGCTGGAGCATTTCCAGACTCTTGTATGGCGGCAGGTCCAGTCGGTTGAAACTAGAACAGGGTTAGCGGTTGAGCTTGACCATGCTGTGGGCGAGAGTAACTTACCATGTGTGTGCCTTGGGAAGATTATTGATCTCTCCAGCCTTCTCGATTGTAAATCTTCTCGGACCGTCACTTCCTTGCAAATCCTTGAAACCATTGACCGGGATACGCGAAGTACCCGTCGCGAATTGAAGTAGACGCGACTTCTGCTCTCCATCCCACGAACGAATCGTCTGCCAGAAGAACTGAATAACCTCGTCCGACTCTGTGTATCCGCGGTAATCGGTGTGCTTCTTCCAATCATCCACATCGATCTCAGCAATACCACCAATCAGCAACTCAAGCTCACGTTCATCGAAAACGTTGACCAAGTCCTGAGGAATAAGCTCATGGAAGCCATCCTTGAAGGCTTGGAATTGCTCCGCAATACGCTTCTCGATTCTCCATTTCACCATGAGATCAACATACTCCTTCTTGTTCTCGTTCGTGACGTCGATGTCGCGACCACCGGGAATGAGGTCCTCCACGGTCATAACGCCGAAGCGCTCGTCCTCAGTGGAGAATGTCTGTTCAAGAATTCCTCCAGAAATGTCGTTGTCAAGCATCCACTGCAGAGAGCGGTGGAAGTCGGCATCCACACCTTCCATGTCGGCTAGAACGACTGACTTGCCCAGGATCATCTTGTACAGGGCTCCAATGAAGAAGGCATCGAGGAAACGACGGTGGAAAATCGCCAGGCCAACAACACGACCAATGAACTTGAAGTAGTTCAGATGCTCGGGGTTGATACCGGAGTGGGGGTTGATTTGAAGGGTATAGTTGTCGTGGGCAGAGTACTCGAACAGGCAGTAGAACGGGTTGAACATCTCGTGGGAGAGAAGGAAGAAGAATTCTCTGGAGAGACCACCATAATCCAAACCATCCTCACCATCGAATTTGATCATGAGACGCTTCTTCAAATCAGTAGCAGACTGCCGAGTGATTTCCGCAAAGGAGTCCTCGAAGATGTGAGACCGCCGCACCTTAATGTGGCACTGTCCGGAAAGAATGCGCATCGCAGGTTGCGAGCGGAAGTAAATGAGCTTCCTTCTGAAGTCGCGCTTGTACTGCGGTACGTTCTGATCCAGGGATGACGGCAAACGGGGGTCGTCCCACGTTGTTGTCTTTGTGTTGTGGTCCACGAAATACACTCGAGCAGTGTTCGTGAGACGCATCTCCCAACCACTTGGCAGAGGTCCCAATTGAGAGACGGGTTGTTGCTGGATGGTGCCATTCTGGGCATTCTGGCCTCCGTACATACGGATGTACTGCTGGCGGCGGGGGTCAACCCAGGTTGTCGTACGAGTGTTGTGGTCCACGAAATATGGGCGACCTTCTGGAGTCCATCTCTGTTCCCAACCAGGCGGCAGCTCGCCAGTGCCCGGACTCGTTGCTCCAGTATGCATCATCGTAGCGTTGTTTGCGCTTTGAGCAGCTGCTTGCTGAGCTTGCAAAGTCGGGGAGCTCGCGCCGGTTCGATCCTCGGGGAGGGTTCGGTTCTGGTGTCTCTGGCGCTCCACTTGAGTTGCGGCTTCACGATCGTTCCTCTGTTCCACGGCCCCCGCAACAGTCGGTCTGTTCCAGCTCGTAGTTCTGGTGTTGTGATCAACGTAATACGTGCGGCCAAGGTTATCCTCTCGGCGTTCCCAGCCGGCCGGCAAGCGCCCTTGCGCATCCTCGAAGGGGCTCAGTGTGCTAGAGTTGCGTGCCGGAGGCGGGCCACCATTCGCGGCCGGAGGGGGGCCGGTGGAAGTCATGCTCGCAGGTCGGTGCGGCAGGTTTACTTGAGAACCAGGAGCTGGGCCGCCATTTGGAACACCCATGGCCGAGCCCGGTCTAGCGTCAGCCGCCGGGGCCGAGAGCGTCGAGAGGCTGGACCCTTGGGCAGGCGGAACGAGTGAGGGACGGCTTGATGATGCTTGCCCGGCCCGCGCGGGTGTGGTGAGGTTTGTTGACAGGTTTACGATCAGCTTGCCGTGCACAACTAAGTTATCGGTCGACTTCTTGAGGTCTCGCGTGAGCATTTGATCTGTGGGGCGCCGCATTTGTCAGTCAAGTCTGTGGCGACAACGCAACCAGGAATGCGGCAAAAGAGTATTACCATCAGCGTCCGGTGCCAGCTCGATCACGTCGCCAATTCTAACGTTGATTACGCCAAGGAAACCTTGGTCCTTCTTCTTGAACTTCTTCTGGTCAAACACTTGAACCGCGAGAATGGTATCCTCATTCACGTTGCTAAATGATGTCAGAGGGAGGTTCTCGCCGCGATGAGCATTTTGGGGACTATAACATACAGGTCGAAGCTCTCGTTCCAGTATGGGTTCAAAGTTCGTTTCTGTGCACTCGTAGTCTTGGTCTGGTCTCCGTTGACGGTGATGACGGCGAAGGGATCCGGAAACCCTGTTTTGCATGTTAATGGTTTGTTCCAACGGGACGAAAGAGGGTGACGGCGTACGGAAGACATCTCGCTTGTACAAGCCATCGGCGGCGATGACTGCGTTAAAGTTAGTATCGATGGTCGTTGCGCGGATGATCAACTTGGGGATGACGAACTCGTTACTCGGAGGTTGGGCTTGCGGCTACAGACAGCAGAGTTAGCTCTCGTGATTTGCTCAGTGTCGGTAACGTCCAGATGGCAGCGTCTACGGACTGATGGAAAGAGACCAGATGCATTACTTACTTGGGCTGCCCGGCATCATTGCGGGAGGAACTCATTTCGTCGCGGGATAGCCAGCGACAACGGTGTCGACTCCCAAAATATCTGGCGTGCTCAGATCAAGGTCGTTCGTTCTTGGAACAAATGAGGGGTTAGGAAGACGTTTCGTGGATGACGTTTGGAAAGTGACCGGTCGCGGCGATACGGCGTAATAGATTATCGACAACAATAGGGACCGGAATGCAGCAAAAGGATGCTTTTGCTGGTGAGAGGTAGCGTGGTGCGGATTGGCGTTGACGACGACGACGACAAGGACGACGGCGAAAGGCAGAGCTGAGGCTGTGCAGTGCAGTGCAGTGCAGTGCAGAAAAGCCCCCCGCTTCGACGAGCCAAGTGGGCTGGGTTTTTGGGGGCCTTGGAGTTCTCTTCGGGGGTGCGGCGGATGATAAGGTGACGCGGCGGGCGGGAAGACCGAGCGAGGCTAAGAAAGCAACGGAGAAACGGTAAGGATACTGGCGAGATCGAATCGGACCAGCGATGCAGTAGACTTTATTGGCCGTCTCTGTATCAATCTATCTCCGGAGGGCGACAAAAGGTCGACCGGTGGGATTCGGTGGGAGGGAGTTTGGAAGTTGAAGATGGAGGAGACAGGATGGAGCGAGTTTGGTGTTTTGGCAAGGTAAGTCAGTTCAGTCGCCCCCGTCTGAGCGCTTGTCAAACGGTACGGAGTACGTGTGTGCGAGTGGATTTTGTCTCCGGTCGGAAGTTCGCAGCAGAGGAAAGAAGGTTGTTAGGCGTGATGCGGGAGGTGAGGTATGCGGTGGGTAGGAGGAAGTGTCAGGTCCAGCGCTATCTGACTCTGAGGTGCTCCAGTGTGCGGCGTGCGGCGTGCGGCGTGCGACGAGCCTGTGCTTCCATCAGCTTTCACCCTTGATGACCTCAGCAGGCTGGCAGACGGGAGCAGTGATTACGGCACCTGCAGCAGTGGTGACAGCAGTAACAGCGACGCAGCTGCAGTGGCAGGGCAGTGATGTCCACTGTATCCGTAGGTAAGGCAGGTTAACAGGTAGGTAACGTAACCTGGCGTGGCTGGTAAGGTCAGGTATTGATTGTGAGCGTAGGATGAGGTGAGTGTCCCAGGCGATTCCCAGCTCCGTTCGACATCAAGAGCCAAGGAACCTGGAAGTGCGGATGGCGAATCCCACTTGTTAGCACTTGGCGGGGCCCAGAGGTCACTGTGGGGTACCACGGAAAGCGGGCAAAACCTCTCGGCGGTGGTCGGGTTGGACCCATAATTCAATACCCACCTCGACTCACTCTTGGTGAGCATCTTGAGAGAAGTGTAAGTATTCTTCACCCATGAACCTCACCAAGATCAACTGCATCTCATAAGACTTTACTCAAAACAATTCGATTGCACTTCAATAAATCATAGACAGCCCATGGATTGAGTGATCCCATGGCATTGCCTAAAGATTTGTCTTAGCAGATCCTGACCGGAGGACTGTCTGACAAAATAAAACGACAGAGGAATGTGAGATACAAGTGTACATGACGTCTCAGCCCAGACTGATCGATGATGGACATACTTAAGTAAGCGCTCCGAGGTATCTCTTGACTTATCTTGCTCATCACAGCAGCTTGCCATAGTATTTGGAAGTTGCGAACAGCTCTACCTCCTTCATGAGAAATGTACAGTTGGTATAGTAACTGCGCTCTCCATCTGTTCATACATCGTACATTGTCTAGGGGGCCACCTTTCTATCCAGTCTTCTTACCAGGCAGGTATACACGTCATCCAGCTTGAGCTCCAATTCGGGACTGAAAGATGGATGTGAAGCAAGTACCTCACCTTAACTCTTTTGCAAGTACCTCGCCAAGAACAACGAATGGCAGCGCAGGAAGGAGAAATGGAAATCAAAACAAACCAGAACCGAGTGACAGGGCCTCCAGCTTTTCCCTAAACTTCTAAACACTGTTCCCAATGGTGTTTCGGATGCCCATGACCGTCAGAAAGCTGCCAATCCCACGCGCCCCCTACCTGCCTTTTGCCTGTACTCCGTACCTGCGGTGCTGCGGTGTGCCCTGACTGACTGGCATGGCCAAGTCTTTTCACCCTTGCCCCGTACTTTACCCAGTCGAGTCCCGTCAAGCTGGAGGAGACTCGAGAGAGTCGAGAGAACGACCTAACAACCTGCCGCTCGGTACGGATCCCTGCCGACCTCACCTGTACCCTGACCCGTGCCGCCGTGCTAACAGTTGGGACAGAAGGAGGGAGGGAAGGGGGGCCCAAAAGGCTTGGGAGGCCCCTCAGTTCGGGCCGTAGACACAGATAGACGGAGAGTCTAGAACCTGACCAAGCGATTGTATGAGCAGATGCCACTCTTTACATAATCTCCTGTGGCAATTTTGAAATCGGTATCAACGAGAGGTTCTGCTTTTTTTTTTTTTCTTCTTCGCCTTCGAGTTTCCCGCGGACAGGAGAAGAGTCGGCTTGGTAATCTGTATTTCTCATATTCTGCTCTCGAAAGGAACTTCTCTCGAGAAAAAGCACGTACCTACCGGGACGCGAGAAAGCAGAAACGGCGCATTGTTGCTCGTCCCATCCCACCACCAACCCCCGGCTCACCGAACCTCATGCGCTACGGCCACCCTCTCTCGCACCTCTCTATGTCTTTCGTCTCCCTGCCTCTGCCTCTCGCTACTTGCCTGTGTCTCTCCAGCATGCAGCAACCTACTCATTCATGATCCTTCTTTAGCATGATAGCTCAATTAACCAGCGCCATCTTCCCTACGCTGGCTTTCCAAGGATTACCCGAGGCCTTGGGGGCATAATCGTTGGTGCCCCGGCATGTCCAGTCCGTTCCCCCCTCATCCCTCCCGACGGTCCAACCGTCACATCCATCCACATCCCTTCTTTTTGCTTCGGCGCGAAAGCACAGTGAACAAGAAGCGGCATAGGGTATACCATAAATAAACAAGAGACCAGCCCAAACACAGTCGTCTGCCCAAAAGTTCCCACCCAATCATCTCCTACCTCTGTCCCAGTCCCCTTCCTTTGGGAAAAGGACAAAAACAAGGGGAGGGGAGACCCTGCAATCCAATCGCAGCCGCGGGACCATGGGAGAAATACTGGACTGGATAGTGAGGGAGGAGGCGATCTCACGACATCGCATTCGACAGAGTACAGCGAGCACGTGCCGCAAAGACGCTTCGCTCTTGATGATTCCCATGTCCAATCTGTTGTGTGAGAGGAACAACCTCTTGCTCTTCCTCTTCCAGGGCAGTCTTGCGTGCGTCTTTGACGCCCTATACGGACAGGATGATTTCCGAATGTTCGATTCAGCCCCCCCTCCCCCCGCTCTCTCAAGTGGCTTGCCCTTCACCCTTCGTCCTCCCCCCTCAAACCCACTGGGGACAGCCACTTCCGTGTGTCAGCTCGCGCGGGAGGGAGGGATGGATGGATGCTTAGGAGCCCGTCCTGAGGCGGGCAACTGTGCGCCCGGGTCGGGCGGCGTCGTGGGTCACCTGCGGAAGGACGGCACCACTAGGCTTGTCCGCCCGTCTCGTCTCGTTCATGTCCCGGCTCCATGGTTTTCACATGACTTGTCACTCGACAGTTGGTTGACGTATAGGTTTCTTCTCCTATACAGGATGATTTAGACATCGTGATCCTACACATGCTCATGTTCAATTGAATGCCGGCTGCTTGGCCTTTAGATTTTACAGAAACATTGTAGAGCGACTGTTGGCAAAGGCGTCATCTAATTACGGGCCTTTCCCAGCAGAAGCTATACTAAGTAGTCAGACCATGCTAGGATTAACTCAAAGAGACAGGTACGTTTCGTAGCTCACTTGAATATTTATGCGAAGAGCTATCTGGGGGAAAAGAGCGTTCCTCAGCACCTGTAATAATCTCAGGAAGGTTCCGTTTCTTGATTTCCCACAGATATACGATGATAAATCCACGCGCTCTGCAGACTTGATGAAGGAAAGACATGTTCAAGAGTTTTCGAATCGAGAATCAGAATCTGGATCAATTTCGACCCAGAGAAGTCGAAGAACAGGAACGTACGTCTCTAGTTATACGGCAACGTAGTCCATGTATCTACACAGAGACATCTCTCTCCTCACTGAAATATCACAGCGTCCCAACACCTGATTCCGATTTAATTGTGGTGGATATGTGTGCCTTTCCACAAAGTTCGGCCCAGCATGTGATATCTGCTGGCCCAGATCGCAATGAGTCTCTTCATTGGCGTCGTACTGCTTTTCATCACATTCGGCCTCCACTTCCTGGCATAACCAGGTTACGCATCGATCTACAAACTGTCATTCCACGGGTGTTACTCTTTGTCCAAAATTGTACTGAGATGCGGTGGTTCATCCATCGAAATTGAAATACTCGTCGACTGAATGTAAAAGCCTGACCAATCCCTGAACGCCATATCGAATCTTTCTCCTTTCCCTACCGTCCTGTATGTTACAATCGAAGCAATGAATCGCGTCGCACCCTCTCATCCGGGCTACTAGACGTAAGCGAGTCCTCGGGAGGCGTCACTCTGCCTAATGCCTAATAAGGGGTGTATCCTCCTCTGCCCCGACCGCGGTAGCCTCCACGATAGCCACCGCGAGGCGGGAAACCGCCACGGCCGCCGAAGCCGCCGCGACCTCCTCTCCCACCGCCACGGCCGCGGCCGCGAGACATGCCGGGGATATTGGTGCGCTTGGGGACGACCTTGAGGTTGCGGCCCTTGAAGACGCTCTCGTTGAGGACCAGGGCCTGGGCGACCAGGCTGGGCTCGGTGAATTCGACGTAGGCATATCTGCAGCGCAAACACATGTTAGTCTTTAGGCCATTTGTCGGGCGCGTTTCTCGGGTGAGCTTCCGTAACGTACCCCTTGGGCTGTCCAGTGAACTTGTCCAACAAAATGGTGACGCGGTTGATAGAGCCACAGCTCTGGAAGTGAGCTTGGATCTCCTCGGGTGAGGCAGAGTAGTCGACGTTGCCGACAAAAATACTGCGGCTGTCGATGTCCTCCTTGTTCTCTGAAAGTTCACGGCTCTGTTGGTCGAGGCTGGCTTGCATTTCGCGCAACTTGGCGGCCTCCTCTTCCATCTCGGCTACCCGCCTCTTCATCGCAGAGATCTCCTCCTACGGTCTTCTGTCAGTTTTACCTCCTCTTATCTGCGAAAGCCAGTGGTGAATCAAGGCTCTTTGCGCACCTCATCGTGGCCATCTTCCTCGCCGACGCTGTTGTTCTCGACGTTGTGGTCCTCCACAGGGGTATCCTCGGGCTTGACGTCCGCCATGGCTGTAAAATTGGGCAGTCGTTTTCGAGTATATGACGGCTCTGGGTAGGATAGGCGATTAGCTATCGATGCGAGAAGAGGAAAGGGAGAAATGGTGTGACAAGGCAGACGCGCCCTTTTTAAGGCGACCGCAGCCTCGGGAGGGGTCCCCTCGCTCAAAGCTGTTCGCGCTCACAAAGAGTTTCTGCTGGGGAGGGATATACTCACAGCTGTAACGACCGCAATTGAATAGCTCAGATCCTGAGCTGATTTGATGCAGCAGCTTGCGCAAGGGCTGGACAAGACAGAAGCCGAAGGTTGAGGTAGACGTAGTGAAGGTATCCGGGAATTCTGATGCCAATGAGTAGGGGGAAAATCCACGGTTTAGCCGGATGCTCCGATAAGAGATAAGAGCTCCAATCTCAAGCTTTCGTCAAGCAATGGACTTTGTACCTGCCTCAAAGCTACATACGCATGCCCAGTTTACCCAAATAATGAACGAATATTTCGCAGATGTTTCAGAGCCAAAGTTGAAGGCCAACTTCTAGTTTCTGCCTGAAAGTGCCTAGGGTGGCGGAAGAAGGTACCGCTGGCGAGCAAAGTCAAGACCGGTCAAACCGGGAAAGCACCTCATCTAGCGGGGTTACGGAGCTACCTACTTAGCTGTGCCTACCGCTCGCCATGTAGATACCTTCCAGGATTTTTTCCTCTAAAGTAAGGTATTGATAGTTCCGCGTACATCAAGGGCAGTCTTTTCTACTCTTTGGTGACAATGCTGATCAAGACGGAATTTTGATCCGTAAGGTACTCGCTATCTTTGCTCTTAGACACGCCTCGTGCTGATCCCATCCGAAGGCTCCATTCCAGGCTACTCTTGACGTCGAGGTCTGGGATATGTGACGGATGACTTTGGCAAATGTGACATTCCGGCGGGTGCCACCCGTCAATGAATTCTTGAACGACTAGATGAACAAAGAAAAGTATTCAGCCCGTGAAACTTTTCTTCTTTCTCCATCTTTACCTTATTACCCCTACCGCCCGGTGAACTCTTTGTCTGAGCAAGACCTCACTCGATTTTTGGCACTGACTTCAATAGCTTCTGATTAATTGATTCAATGGTCAAAAGACTAAGCAGGTATCGCGTCGAACCCTGGCCATGTTACATTGAAAATTTCCACCTGTGCTGTCACAGCGGGGGCAGTCATTATTTACATACTATTCAAGCAGCGCAGAACATTGGGTACATTTTGGATGGGACCCCTCGAGTTCAGGCGCAATTTACCGAGTCGATCTCAATCGTGAGCAACACGGCGCCGGACCTCCCCAGTCTCCGAATTGCTCGTCCGTCCGTGATCCACGCGGCTCCGAGTCCCGAATCATTGCGGAAGCACCAAGATTTCCGTCCATACCTTCAGCTCGGTGGTGAATGTGTTACCTCTCACTCCAGCCCAGTATTGAAACGCTCTTGGGGGTCGTCGTCCCACACCAAATGAGTTGGCGTAGCGTCTTAGTCAGCAACCCCAAGTACAGGATTGCGGCACCCGCGCCTCGTGCGCATGTCGTCGAATGCCCACGTGTGACGTCGCTGAAGGTGCACTGCGTCAGCACCGCATCGCCGGGTTGCCGGCTATCCTCCTTGGCCCCGGATTTTGTTTTTGTGTTTCTATTATCTTTTCCCTGCCCGCGCTCCATCCCGCTTCACCGCGCGAGGGGAAGGATCTGCTCGCCCGGATAGGCTGCGACATCGCGATCGTTGTGTGAGCGCCCTGCGCACTACACTTCGTATTACCACGGCCAGCCAAAAACCCTTGCTTTCCTGTCGAGTCCTGAATGGTTGTGACTCTTTTTCTAAGCAAAAACCATGGCGTCCGACGATGAATCGATCCGGCCTCTGCTGTGGTCCTTCTCCGGGTTCCGCGAGAACAGACGTCCGGCGCCGATCAGGCGACAGCTGAGCCAGTCACGGACGAGCCTCCAAGATGTGCTCGCGTCTCGGAAGAAACACTATGCCGTGCTGGCTCTCGTATCACTGGATGTCGCCGCACTCATGGCCAACATCTTTGTCGAGCTCGTCGCCTGCGATATGAAGCGGGAAGACGAGCCGTGGGTCAAGAATACGCGCGAAGGTCTCACCATTGCGGGCCTCGTGTTTAGCTCTCTGTTCTTGATCGAACTCGTATTGTGTGTTATTGCATTTGGATGGAGGTGAGATGAACTTCCAAGAGCACGTAGTACTCAAGCCGTGACTAACTCAGACCGTAATAGGTATTTTGCAGAGTGGTTTCATCTGCTCGATGGTATAGTCATCGTGGCAAGCTTTGTTATCGACGTGCTCTCGCACGGAATCGTGGAAGAGATTGCTTCTCTCGTCATTGTGTTCCGTCTCTTCAGATTTGTCAAAGTGGTCGAGGAGATGAGCATGGGCGCCGCGGAGAGGATGGAGGGACTCGAGGAGCAGTTGGCGATTCTGAGGCGGGAGAATGGAGAGATGAAGAGGCAGCTGGCACGACGATGATCTGGAGGACATGTTTCTGGTATTTTGGCATTACGGCATTGGTGGCAGCGCTTTCATGTGATGATCGATACCCTTGGGGAACAGACTAATGATAATGAACGATCTGGCACATGAGAAGCGCATTTTGCAAGTACCTTAGGCTGAAGGCGTTACTGTTTCTCTGAATGGGCCAGCTTTGTCTGACCAAACAAGAAATTCCTTTGTCAAGATGACGCTACTGCAACCCCAAAGTTATGGAGGAGTATGCAAAACACACTGCTGATCTATATACTTCAAACGCCTTGATCTGAAGCATGTGCAATCACTGGGCGACGAAGCCGCCGATGGCTTTTGCTAGAGGTAGAAAAGAGCTTGTTTGACGGGTCCGGGGTTGCTGCCGCCAGTTGTTGCTTGACCAACCGCGGACTAATCAATAATTCTGATCGGCTCGTGCTTCAGATCAACGTTTCGATCTATGGATCGAGGTTGGACCGTTGGGCTGCGTGCATGATGGTGTCGGCCGGACTTTCGGGGGCAGATGCGGTGGGGATGTGGTACGTTGGCCGGCAGAGAACCTCCGCGATGCAACACCAGCCGCCCCGGCTGTTACTGCATCTCGTATTGCTGCTCTTACTGCAGATACTATGCAGCCGCCAGCGAGGAGGCAGCCATTGGGCTGTGTGAGACAACTTTACAATATTCGCCTCCTCAACATCCCGCCACGCTCCATGATCGAGGTGCCTCAGCGGATACCCCGAACACAAGAACGAGAATAGCATCAGGCAAGCGCGCCAATATAGCGCCGGTGGGCGAAAGACGTTGGATACGAACGTTGGAAAGGGCGAGATCGCAGGAAAAGTGGCTTTATTCGCCCCCGTTGAGCCTCGATAACAGAACATTGATATGGTACAGCATAAAGTGGCATAGACTGATAAGCTGCTTACAGTCATGTGTCCTGACGCCCAAAAGACAGTTACGGCGTTTGGACCAGCGACGAGAAATGCAACACAAAAGCACAACACGGACGCGGCAACAAGGGACGGGACCCAGTAACACTTGAGCCAAAAACAAAGGTGCGGCCAGTCAAAGAGCCACGCTTGTTGTGCCTTGATATTGGGAAATAAGCATATCAAAATCTCGATTGGCAAGCCAAAATACCGGTCAACGGGTAGCCGCCACATATGCAACAAAAAGAGGTCAAAGCCTTTGCAGGAAAAACAACAGACGACAGCTGCGCCGTTGGTGTTTAGATCAGATGCTTCCAGACTGGCTATAATCAGCCGCACTTCCCAAGGCCTTTTTCTCTGTCTTGAAAAGTTGAATGGAGTTCATTGCCACATGAGATCTACGGATACGGATCATGACTTTTTCCAACACGCAACTACGCATACGAATACCACCAGAAAACGGCACTTGCGTTTGTGGTGCAACACATCCTTCGAGGTTCGCACGCCCTACCCTTGCTTCCTTGCGGCAGAACGGGCCAAGGGGGTAAGAAAAACAATGGCCCCAGAAAGAGGGAGCATTATCCAATCAACAATCCTTCAAATCGACAACCCCCCTTGTTCACAAACAAGATTAGACTTCATCTCGACGTCCGGGCCCCATGATCGCGCCGCCGTCGTTCGAACCTCGCTCCGTTTGACTTGCTCCCGTTTTTCCTTCAACCGATCGTACCACCTTCTTTCTCGGCACCGCTGCACAATATATTGGAAAGAAGCATAGCTGCCGAACCAGACACGGGCAGGCAATATGTTCTGGATCCTGATCCGCCACAGAGGGAGCACGGCACGCTGCACGGCAACTACTTCGTAGAATCGGGCCCTCAAGTGAGACTGGTCTCCACGAATACTGCGCAAAGAGAAAGAAAAGGGGTTATCAGCGAAGGAGACGGGCCAGCCGCAGCCGGGTACGGATAGTTCCAGCCTCTTCAGCCCTGATGGTCCGGTCGTTTCTTCGCCAACAATTCCGAAGCATTCCTCCAAATTGTCAAAGGAAATCCCCATCCTCTAGAAACGCCCACGGCCTCAAGCTAGAAGGCTGGAGAAACACACAAGGCGCGCGTGCGCTGCACAGCATTTCCCGCACCATAATTCGTACAAACGGTTGCCCCCTTCCCTTCCGTCCTTGCTTGATGCTAGCAATTAGACGGGGATTGGGGTTGGGTAGCTTCTACAGCCGAAAGTGGGAAGATTTAGGCGGGGACTGGCAGGGACACCAGGGTCACAGGGACCTTTCTCTCAAGGTGAAAAGTCTCCTCCTCCTGGTCCTCTCTGTCTCTCTCTGTAGGCCAGGGCTTGACGCCATCACCACATTCCCAGTGTCGGTCCCCAATATCCCCTCCCCTTTTCGCTGCTGGCGTTACTGCAGAGGGCGGATATTGTTTCCTTTTCTCCTCCCCCTCTCTACTTTCCCACTGCCGCTGCTACCTCACCGTCACACGCATACCGGGTACTCAGAGGGAATACGGGGGCCCTAGCAAAGTAGCCTCATCAATCTCCATCAGTCAAGCAAGAATCCCCGAACCACCAAACCCCTGGAGATGCGGCTTGATGGGGGCCCGCTCCCCCCTTCCATCCTGTCCCTCCACTTTGTTGGCTCCTCTGCCTGGAGCAGAAGAGAAAATACCTGACGGGCCTATCACATATTCGAATTCGCTAGCGTCGCGCGCCACTGCTTTTGCCCTCCTCGGCCTAGTCGAGGGGGTGCGTGGAGTTGCTTCTCCTCGATCCTGATGCTAGTTCACTTTCCCACCCCCAGCCAGCGGGTGCTTCCCACCCCAAGAGGATCATAAAAGTCCGGATACAACGTTTTGTGATGAAATTGCTGCCGTTCCCTAATTTGCTTAATATACTCCATCTGCCAGCCCTTCGCTCTCTCTTCTCTTTTCCTTTCCCTCCTCCTCCCCTTCCGTAATAAGCCTCCGCCAACCCACTGTTCGTCAAAAACAGCTTATTTCGTCTTCGACAAACCTAATTCCCCTCGGTTCGTCCAGTCACTCGCTACAGTCTTTGAGACTCTTTACATTCGTTGGAACCACCATACAACCGTCGTTCTCGATAACTACCAATACAACCCCGTAATAATCGACTTCACCGTCAAAAACTTCCCACACATTCCAAAATGAAGTTCTTCTACCCTCTCGCTCTGGCCCTCGCTACCGTTGTTGCCGCCGCCGATGATGACTGCGATGCCGCTCCCATCGTCGAGGCCTGCCTGACCAGCGAGAACGCAAAGGTGAATAAAACCTTCATAGACTCTACCAGCCTCAACAACCGACAACTAACATTTATGTTCTCTCTAGGTCAAGGACTGCAACGCCACCGACTACGACTGCCTCTGCGCCGCCTACCAGGCCGTCGCCACCTGCTACAACAACTGCCCCAAGGACTCCCGCGCCGCGCCCGCTCAGGGCCAGGTGACAATCTACTGCCAGCAGGCCTCTCTCTACGGCTCCGCCGCCATGCGCAAGACCCAGTCCGTCGTCTCGGCCACCGGTTCCGCCTCCGCCGCCGTCGCCTCCAACTCGGCCTCCGCGACCGCCGCCGCCACCGGCACCGGCGCCTCTGGCAGCTCCGCCTCGGCCACCGCTTCGGCCAGCTCCAGCTCCAGCTCCGCCAACATTGGTGTCGGCCAGCTCGCCCGCAACACTGGCGGCGTCCTCCTCGCCGTCGCTGGTGTCGTTGCCGCCGTCCTTTAAACGAACGAAATATCTTTTGCAAGATAACGCACATAATCTTCTCCTCCCAAGGGGGAGGGAACCAAGATACCAAAACATCATGTCATTTAAAGCGATTATGTTTACGGTGCTCAAGAGATTTTCGGCAATGTTTTTTAGTCAAAGACTACAGGACAGGATTGGACCTGATTTAACGGAGCATATGTGGCACACCCAAGCGAGATTTCGGGGCCAAGGAAACGGGGAAACGGCGAAAGAAAAACAAGACCACCTTTTGTATATGCCTAATCTTTGTAATTACCTAATTCCAATCAGCCCTTCATGAAGTTCGCTTTTCATGGACGAGAGAGAGAAACAGGTTCGACAAGAAAGAAAGAGAGACAGCATGTGCTATGAAGAGTTCCGTTGATGAAATTCGTGACCCGGTTCAGTATGTGTGTCTAACTTTCTGCTGTTGCCTAGTCGAAATTCAATACGAACCAAATTAGCATCTGACATTCCGATTTGTTGTTGACTATGCAGCAGCTTACGTCGCACAACATTACACGGAGAAAAAGAATAAAGAAACCCTGCGACATAAGACTGAAATCTACAGATACCATTTGTTAAATGTCTTTGAGAGACTCCCAGTTCTCCAGGTCAACATAAACACGTTGCATCCTCCAATACAACAACAAGAGCAGAAACGAAACAAAATCTCACAGAAACCGGGGGGGGGGGGGTGTGACTCAGCGACGATGCAATGCAATCCCTACGCCCTTCCAAATTTCCATGTTTTGTTTGAAACATTTCTGAACCTACCTTGCCTTAGCGGCCGGGCCAACGACACTTACTTACCCTACATGCATTCCCCAGCTCTTGCGCATATGTATCCGCAACGCATGCCTTTTGGTTGTTATTGCTTCCAAAGTAAGGAACGTACCTGCTCAAATGCCTCGAGTGTCTCATACTCGTCAGTCCCCCGACTTCCCCAATACCGACTGCCCAGACCCCGTGTAACCCCGTGTGACACCGACCGAATACGCACGCGGGGTACACCTCTCTGCTAGGGATCGAGGACGGTTGCACAGATATATAGAAACGACCAAGGCTTTGTTTGGTTCATGAACAACATCTCGGGTAAGGCCAATTTTTTTTTAAATAGATTAAATTGCAGCGTTCAATCTCGAACCTCCAACCTAGCTAGAGATGTCACATTAGACCACCCGAACTCTCACGGCGATTCTCCGGACCACCTTATCTGCCACGTATGATCTCCCTTTCTCGGCGCGATGTGCGCGAGTTTCGACCCGTTTGAAGTCGGTGGAGCGTACCCCATTTCGCCGATGATCTTTATCAAGTTGCCTGACTGAACCCCTCCTTCAATGAATGTCTGCGAAGTGTGAATCTCGGCGCCAAGAATGTAGTTTCTCACGACGACTATCAACATCACCGAAAGTCACGTGCAGTTCATGTAAACAGTTCAAAATTGGTTGCTCAATGTGAGCTCGTTATCGTCATTGTTTTCATCAAGCCTTCTTCTCCAACCGCTATGATACAACACGAGTGTCCTCGAATCCTACAGCTGGCTCATAAGCGTGTGTGTCCCTCCTTCGGGAGACCATCTCCCTCTTTCACAAGTGTCGTCGCGGGCCTCGGTCCCCTACCTCCAGGAGGACTTTGGTCCAAGGCAGTGAAGTTGTAACAGTATAAAGTCTACAAGCAAATAAAGCAAGAAATAAACAGTACGCAAAAGGCAGACGCTTCCCAACAACCGTGACGCCCGGTTCATATCTCTAACAAGTGACGTTATCATCTCCGGCCACACACGCCACCGCAGCCTGCTTTTTTTTTGCCTGTCCTATTTGACCCCTGGTTGCGCAGAGTCGTATGAATAAAGAGGATAATAATAAGAGGGGAAAGAACTTTCGTCGACTAAAAGGGAGTATGTATGCGCAAAAAAGGTCTTGGTCGCCGAAGAAAGCAGTGAAAGGAGGGGTTGGCGGCAAGTTAGGTGTTGCCTCGGGAAGAGATCTTGTTGCAAAGAAACAGGAGAGCATTTATCAGACTCGAAAGAGTGCCGAAAACGCCCTAAACTTTTCGGGCTCGCTTCGCGCTGTCGTGGACAGGGCTAACGAAAGTGACGTGCTTGTTCTCATCCTTCTTGAGACGCATCGCAGTGCCGGAGCCGACTCCGCTGGACTCCCTGTGATGACCAAGCGGGCGTCCATCGTGATCCTCATCAAGTGTGATCTCAGCAACGTCAGACACCGACTCGGCATCCATGCGGTCGCTGACACCTGATTCAGACGACCCGTCGTCGGAGTCATCATACTCGCCATCGTCGCTGACAAGTGAAGGTGCGTTGTTGCTAACCATTGTGCTGGGGCTGAGGTCAACATCCTCCATGTCGACATCCTCACCAGAGTGTATTACTACCCTGGTGGGTCCGTCGTCCTTCTCGGGACTGCTCATGGGCGGCGAAGCAAAGCCTGTGGGAGGCGACCTTCCCTTGCTGCTCGTTGGTCTTGTCGATGAAGTCAGAGTGACGGGTGACATTGGTGCTCTCGCAGGCATGCGCATTGCAGGCATACGAGCAGCTGATCCAGCATTGCTCTTCGGGCTGCCGAGACCAGTCTCGGTATCTTCCGATTCCTCTCCCGGCGATGTGAGGTCTTCCAGCGACATCTTCTCCTTGGCGTCACTGACAATGTCACTGAGGTTGCCGGTGAAGTTTCTGCTCTGCATGAGTCGCGAAAGGAAAGGGGTGTCAGCCGAGGCGACGAAGTTTCCAGCCTTTGGCGCAGCGGACCTCGCAGGCTCTGCCTTTGAGGTACCTTGAGGGATGCTTGTAACGCCAGGCAGCTTGCCATCACGATACAACTTGAGGGAATCTGCGATCCTAGAACGCAAAGCAACGTACGCCTGTTGGGTGGACATGTCGGTCTGGGCAAAAGGATGGACGAGACCAGACGCGATGGCGGTTGATGGGGGAGGCGGAGCCTTTTCCTCTCCAACAAGACTGCCGCCTTCATTAACCTCGATGGGGTGACCGCAATGAACGGCCGCCTCTTCGTGGCTCTTGAAGTCTCGCCTATGGGCGATGCGGCAGTGGTTGATGAAGCCCTGAGTGCTGCTGAAGTTCTCCCGATTGCAATCCAAGCAGACGAGCTTCACAGTCTGGCCGTCGGAGCGCTTGAGAACACAAGGTCCGGCCTTCTCCTTGGGCTGAGGGTAGCCGCTGGAGAGAGACTGCAGCTTCTGGCTACCAATACCCCGAGTCGAGCGGTTCTTGTTTGCGCTGGTGAGATCAGACATGCTGTTCCTTGTCGTTCGTCCCTCAACTGAGCTTCTGCTACGGGCAGTCTCAAGCACTGGGTACCACTCAGGTTGCACGCCATCAAACTTGGGATCGGGGATGAGCCACTTGGCGTAGTGTCGAGCGTAAGGTCCATCGACAACTCCAAAAGGCGCAGCCCATTGGGGGACAGGCTCTCCCGGACGGTTTTGCAGAGCTGGGCCTTTTCCGTTGCTGATATCCAACATCTGCGCAGGAGTGGGACAGGCAGTAGGATACGGAATGAGATGGCAGCGACGGAGTTGCTCGAGAGCAACCTGGCATTTTGCCAGTTCTTGGTTGATTAGCCTCAGCTCATTGTGCTTGAGCAAGATCTCAAGACCAAATTGGTACTGGATAGAGTCGCGCGCGTCCTCCATGTCGTTAGTCACTGCTGGAACAGCGGCAGGCACAGGCACAGGCAAAGACGCGGATGCTGGTACGTCAGAGACGACACTGGAAGGGATGTCAGAGACGGTAAGGTTGGTGCTCTCCAGCTTGGCCCGCTTCAAGGGCTGCTCAGTGGCGATGAGTGCATCTGGTGAAGGTGAGTCGTCAACGCTTGACAGACGCCTCTTTTGAGGACACGACGGGCCCGCCAGTGATGCCGTTTGCGCAGGCTGCGGCAGAATGAACTGATGCTTTTGCGCGAATGGCTGCATGGGTTGAATGTGGCTGATCGTCGTTTCGCTTCCCCGCTCGCTGCTCCAGAGTGATCGGAACATAAGCGCGGTTCTCTGAGAGCAGTGAAGGCGATGGGGTGAGGTCGCGTTGAGGGCGGCCTGACGACTTTATGCGAACGTGAGATGAGGCGCAAGGCAACAGCCTGACGAAGGTGCAATGTGGCAGTGGCAGTGGCGGACGGACCAGGCACCTGCAGCGTGCGACGTGGTGCTGATGCAGGCAGAGGAGCCGAAAAGCTGAGGTGCGTGCAATGGGCTTGCGAGCTGGCGACGGGGGCTGACGTAAACAGTGGATTCCCCAGACAGACGAGTCGGGTATAAGCGTGTGGCTGCTCTGGGCGTGGGTGAAGACGAGGCGACGGGTGTGCGGTGCGTTGGTTGGCCTTGGATGATGGGGCCCAAAAAGGGGTGGCAGGGGGGCGACTGGTGCGTGATGATGTGGTCGGGCGTCCGGGCAGGAAGGCCAGAGGCAAGAGAGAGAGCCGGAGACCGAAGCAGACGAGTCGGCGACAAAGGGATAGGATTGCGACGGTCGCGCAGCGAAGACAGCGACGCAGAAGAATCGAGAACTAACGAAAGCCTCGATATCGCGCAAGAAAATGGTGCGAAAATGAATGCGCGAAGAGAGTTGGGCGAGCAAAATAAAAGAAGCGACGCCTACGATGGTTCTCTATGTCGTGTGGACGAGTGGTTTTGGAGTGGTTTTGGGGGGAGAAGAGGTTGTTTGTGAGGAGGTTGAAATGTTGGAGATGGGGATGACAGCGGAAAGAGCGAGAATAACTGTCAGAGGTCGGGGAAGGAGGCAGCTTCAGACCTCTCAGGCGGGCGACGTGCGTGAGCTTGGTGGGAAATTGGCCTCTGGGGTGGTGATTGCGAGTGCGGGTGGGCCTTGGATCCTAGGGGCCAGAGAGAGAGGGAGACAGAGAGTAAGGTATCCGTACGGTAAGTAAGGTAGCAAAAGCAGCCAGCCAGCGAAATGGTGTCGGTAGATAGTGTAAAAAGGAGATGGGCCGTGAGTTGAGCGAATTGGAAGTGTTCCTTTGCGGGTGGTTCTGTTTCTTGTTCGCTGATTGTCGATGGCGCAGCGGTGGTGCGGTAAAGGTATCCGTAGGCGGCGGCGCAAGCAAGCATGTAGCAGTATGCCAGTATCTCAGCAGACAATAGCAACAACAAGAGAGAGGTGGACGGGGCGAGGTGGATGCACAGAAAGCTGAGGTGGATGTTTTGGCGCTTTGCGCTTGTGCTTTGTTGGTGTTGGAACTTGGCGATGATGCGAGGGACCCGACTGACTAGGAAAAGGCAATTTGTGTATTGAATGCAAGGGGAGGCATGATATGGGGGTGTGTGAAAGGAAGGAGGGATGGGTGTGTGAGGTACGAGTAGTGTGGGTGGTGTGGATGAGGATTGTGCTTCGAAACGCGATGCTGATTGGGTTATCTTGGAGAAAGAAGGAGGGAACGAGGGAATGCGCTTGTCTGGTGAGTTTGGTGACTGGCTGGTCTGACCCAAATGTGGGGGCTCCTGGAGACGGGAGGTACGAAGTACTCCGTACAGACAACCGGCTGCCAGGGAAGGAGGGACCAAAAAAAAAAAATGGAATGGAAGGCGAAGGGAAACTCAAGGAAGGAGGTGTGCAGATGCAGGGATGCTGTGCAATACGACGGGGACGCTGAGCAGGGAAGGAACGGAGGTGCCCTTTCCCAGGTTCCATCCTCACCCAAGACTTGGTACTTTCTATACGGAGTACCTGGTGTTGTGTACTTACCTTACTTTTGGTGGTAGGACTCAGGAGAGCAAGACCCAATCTTCGACACAACCTAAATGACACCCGGACGGTTCGGCCGTCAGAAAGGGATGCAGTAAGAGTCAGTCCTGCACTTCTGCTCTCCAACAAAGTGGTACTCTCTCACGTCTCTCTGTCAGCCTGACTCCTGAGTGTGTGTGTGCCAGATGCAAGTCCTGACGCAGACGACAATAAAAACGGGCGACCAACAAGACAGCGGCAGGAGCAACGGCAGCGACAGCGGCAGCGGCAGCGACATGCGCACTGAACTACAAAGCTGTCAAAGAAAACGAGGACAGACTGGTCAGAGAACGATGCGCTCAGAGGATAATGCTGTTCCCGAGTCCCTGAGAGTTGAGAGATGGGACGTCAGTTCCTCATAAGTCCAGTCTTCGTCTGTGTCTGTGTTTGGCCTCGTCTTCCCCCTTCTTTCCAGAATCCAGAAAAATTCAGCCTGGCAAGCTGGGTGCCAGATTCCATATTCTGCATGGCGGATGGGAATCTGATGAGACGATGAGACGGACCGGGGGCCCTTCCGAACTTCTGTCTCGTATAACTCGTAGGCAGTAGCCGGGTTCTTTCTGGCGACGCTGCAATGCGTGTTTCGCCGCCCCGAAAATAGAACGGGATTGATCAAGGTGGGCGCGTTCAACAACACTGCAACTGTACCGGGTAATCAAGGTAAGAGCACAGCTATTGTGGAGGTTCATTAAAGGGATCCCCCTTTTTCGCGATAATCAAGAGTCTGACAGGCGGTATGGAGCAGAACATATGGGGGGAAGATAAAGAGGGTGAAGGCAATGCCGATGCAACTTCGTATGAGAAGCGCAGTCTCAGGGCTGTCTATCATCACTCGCTCAGTTGCTATCTATCGCGCCCAGGATTCAGATTGCACGTCTCTCTCACAAGTTGCCGATCCAACTGATTATCGTGTTTTGTTTGTAAAGGTTTCGACATATGTCTTATCCAGCCCGCCTGCAGATTGATTAAGTAGCACCTAGGCACGGCACTGCGGATAGGTACACGGGCCAAGGTTCCTGAGTGAGGAGAAGAAGACGGGGAAAGCTCATGGCGTATGTCCCGACTTGTTTTGGTTCCGTGCGAGAAACGCCTCAGCCATGTACCTTGGGGCGTGAGACGACCGCTGCGCGAGCTAAAAGTACCTGGAGGCGTGGGAATGTTCCCACTCCACCAGAACTTCGGGTTCGGGCCTCTTTCTTACTCTCCTCCCACTGCGCCAACCACTGTTTGTCGGATGCCTCCCTATACCAACATGCCTTTCTCTGGCCGACAAGTTCCTCAACCACGGCGCGGGATTGGGCACGATTTCGAGAGCTGCTAGATTGTGCCTGCTTGCTGTTAACTCTATGCACTGTTTGTTGACGGAGGGGACGAGGAACTTAAGGTATGGCGTCGCCCGTGCCTGTTCAAATGAGTCAACTTCGGCCCCTCACACCTTGACGAATGCAAACATTCAACTACGCATCTCATTAGTTCACCATCGTCGTTGTCGAGCACGCCGCCGCGTTCTCTTCTCCACGTACCTAGCGGCAGTCTCGGATCTCATTCGTCTGGATCGTAGCTTCACCATTCCGGCTGGCCTACCTACTAAGCAGCTGCGCCTAGCGTCCGTGGCGGCGACGACGACTCCATTGCGCCCCTTTCCAAATGGCATCGTGGATGCGGACTAGACTTTTATCAAGCGGCCCCAAGCTGTGGGAGGCCGCGGGCGAGACCGCAACAACATAACGTGGGATGACATGAGGAAATGGACCCTGAGAAGCAAGGTAACGCCTTGCGCCCGTGTATCGCCTCTTCTTGTGTTCCGCTTCCCTGGATGACTTCTTTCTGCCGCCTCATCATCGAAAACTTCATGCACCATCGAAGCACCTTCAAATTATTGCTCGTCGTCCTCTCAAGCCTCACATCCATGCGTCTTCTAGAGCGCTACGGAGTACTCTGTGGCCTTGACGATGGCCAGCTTCACACGAGGATGGAGGAGGGATGGGTGGGTGCGACATGCAGATAGACATGGGATCGCCGCTCAAAATACGCCACGCCACCCGGTGCTGCCCAGCTCGCCTTTAGCCCGTTCTGGTTTCAGATACCTGAGCATCGCTAGCGAGGTACCAGTCAGGCCAGGATCTCCAGAATTTCACCAGCAATATTGCGACTGAGGAGCTGGAATAAGCCAATGAAGCAGCTCTATCTTGCGACGATACTCAACGGTAACGATGCCGAGTCGCCCCGACTCAGCGGCCAAGGTCAGAACCGCATAAGTCCCTCTTTAACCCCGGGCCTCCCTGCCCTTTCACGGCATCTACGACGCTTCTCCAGGCCTTATCCCGGGTTTCCGAAGAGTGCTCCCTGGCGAAAATGGGTTAAGACCTCTGCAGGTCGTGCAGCTCGGCCAGAACGCTGCCACGCTGCACCTCGGAAGCTTGGAAAATCTTGGGGAGAACTATCGCAGACCACTTTGGGAGCTGCTAGATGACGAAATGTCGCAAAGCTCATGATTCAGTAAACCTACGGACCTTTCTGGCTCGACCTTCCATCCAAGATGCCAAGCAAGCTTTGGACGGTCCGCCGGCATCTTGACTGAAGATAGTCTTGCTGGACATGTCGTGATCGTTCTGATATTCGCTTTGTTTGAGCCTAAGAGAAGCTGCAACCAGAACAGGGCGCAACACGGCGCACTGCCATTCATCGAATCAAAAGAATGGCGTCCTTGAAGAGGAGGCGGACCAGTTGCACAGGCCACGCCAAACATGTGAAGTCGAGAAGCCACAGAAAGACCATCGGCGCATGGGCGCCCTGTCCAGTGGACCCTTCCATCTTCCGCGGAACGCTAGGCCAGGTCCGGCATTGTGCGAGAGCTCGTGTCCGACCATCGCTAGGGAACATCGCTGCTTTAAACATCCTCGATGTCGAACGCTCATTCACCCCATTACGGCATCCTATCTCGAAAGCACTTTGCCTTGCTTCCGAGGCTCAGGATAACATCGTGATACTCTCGAATGCTCATCATGAGCCTGACACACACATCACGTAGTGGTCTCAGTAGGGTACACTATGGTGATCATCATGCATCACACTGCCTTAGAGCAAGCACTTGAATAATTGAGCATCAAAGACGCCATCCAATCAGAGGAAGCTCTTGGTCCTGGATGGATGTCGCGGCTCTATGCCGGCTCTCGGCTCCGAAGACTGGTCCAAGCGTTTAGCACAAGGTACCTTATCTGTAATCCGATGAGATCTTATCGATAAGGTAGAGATTCAGACCACACTTTTTTACCGGTAGAAATCCTAACGTCTGTCTTGGAGCTCCAATCTCAACCCCAGACTCAAACCCTGCGTGGCGCATCACACCCTCGAATCATTGAGCAGTCACGTCTGCTATGGTTCGAGGTCTCACCAAGGCTGACCATGGCTGAACCCTCCGGAACTCAGCCTAAGGGCGACAACAAGAAGCGAAAATCCTCGACGGCAGCAGCCGAGTCGTCCGCCGCCATGGTCTCAAAGAAGAGCAAAGCGACGAAGGCAACAACAACGACGACGACAAACGCAAGCGCAAGCGCAAGCTCGAGCGCAAATGTCAATGGCCAGACGACCCCTCTGCCCCCCTCGCACGAAGCCCTCCTCGCGGACCTCAGATCGAAATACGACGTCCTCCCCGCCTTTACCATCTCCTCCACCAAGATCCAGAAACGCGTGACCTGGCTGCTGCAGCACCTGCGCAAAAACGATGGCGATCCGAGAAAGCGCGCCGTGCTCGTCTACGCCCGGCCGGGCGAGGTCGCCAAGATGATTTCGATTGTGGAGACTGTGAAGCGCATCGTTGCGGCGGAGAACAGAGTGGACGGAAAGGAGGAGGAAGAGAGCCGCGGCAAGTGGTATCAGTACAGCCTCATGTACGAACTGCCGCCAAAACCCGACGTCGTGGAAGAGACTGTGCTAGGCGGCGGCAGCAGCGGGACGCGCAATGGCTCGGAGGAAGACGACGACGGAGACGAAGACGATTTCGAGGTCATGGAGAGTCGCTTCGAGAGAGCTGTGCTGCCGCAGCCGGTGAAGCGTGCGGCCAAGTCGCTGAGCATATTCCTTTCGTTGGCGCCCGTGCCGGAACTCAAGGCTCGAGACGACGTTACGACGCAGACGAACGCGGCGCAATGAGCTTCCAAGGCGAGCTCGACGGTGCTCTAGCTTGGAGGGCTTGGGGATGGGAGAGGAGTTGGATTCGTGGCCGCCATGGGCTTGCGCTTGGGTTCCGTGAGATGGAGACAGGAACAGGAACAGAGACTCACGAGTAGCGGAGCTGCGAGATGTCGATGGCAAGCGCAACCATCATTCACATTGCATAGACAGGCGTTATAGGACAGTGGGTGGCTACCAATTGATACCCAATCGGGCGGGACGAAGTCGATATCAAAAGTTCTGAATTCATGATAAACACAGAACAAAAAGACAGCCCCGGCAAGTGTCTTGGAACCTGCAATGCAACCCCTTCAGTGCTTAAACGAAACTGTACCCATTTGGTGATGACAAACAAGTGATGAGCTCCTAGCAAGACTGTGCAGCGTAGATGCGTTTTGGTATATTTCCGACGCCTGTTCTGATGCATTCGCTTTTTCTATCAACTATACACCTTCAACATCCGCTTTCTGTTCGCGTACGCCCAAGCTAAACATGAGAAAACTGCCAAATTATAAAACCATGCAAACTTGTTCTCAAACGGACAAATCCTTCGCTTCCAACTCTGCCATCTTCGTACACACACGCACACCTTTGTCGTAGCCCAGGGATCGAGTTATCCGGCAAAGGCTTTCCCCCAAGCTCCCTAAGCACAACTCCCGACACCTAGGTATAGATCCGTTTCCCAGCCACTCTTCCTTCTTCCACTTTGTTCCCGGATGCCGAATAGCCAGCTGAATAGGAAGCACAAGTCACTCTAGTGCTTTCCCTCCTTGGACGAGTACGTTATGCGCAGGACAAAGTTGACGACGACGGCCAGCAGCAGGATGATGGCCAAAAAGGTGGGACCGAAACGGTCGTCGAAGCCGGCCTGGCCGCGAACGCGGATGGATTTCGCGCGCCAGTGGTACGTCGCCAGGGCGTATATCATGGTGAGCATGGCGACGCCAGTGAACAGGAAGGCGCTGATAAAGGCCGGGCGGTCGCCAAAGTTGAGCATGCCGATGGCAAGGGCGCCGAGGATGACGGTGAAGTTGAGCCATGAGAGGAAAGTGCGCTCGTTGGCGAAGAAGACCTTGGGTTCGACCCTCGTAGGGAGGGCGATGCGCTTGCCTGGTAATGCGACCTTGTTAGTGGCCTCTCTCTTTCTCTTATTTCAATGCCCTTTCCGACACTGCTGTGTACGGCGTCGTGGTTATACGTACCCGGAGCGGTCTGAAGAAGAGGTTGGCTAGACATTGCGATTTGCTTTTTCTGGCTGTGTTGTCACGAGTATAGGAATCGTGGTGTGCGGTCGTGGTTTTCTCTATCGCAACCTGAACTAGTTCAGTCGACCGATTTTCGTCTTCTCGCGCGGTTTGCCCAGTCTCCTACCCCTTGTCTACTGTTTACTGTCTCAGCAGCGACGGTCAGAATCCCTGCGGAGAATGGCAATGCGACGTCAGAAAATTGCGATTGAGGCGTCGTTGGAGAGCTCGGGCTCGCGTCGGGCTAGTCGTCAGAACCGCAACGGGTGTTTATCGTGACAAGGGGGCAGATGGAAGCGAGTAGCGCAATGTGAACTGCTTTATCTTGTACAGTCGTCTGAACAATTGGGGAAAACTCTATCAGGGATATTAACGAAAGGAATGATGGAAGTGAGAGAGGGGGATGAAAGAGAGGAGGAGGAGGAGAGAGAACGAGAGAATCTGTAACCGAGAGAACCCGCTTGAAAGCTTGTTCAGATACGACCAGAGACGATGCACCTGCACTGCGGCCGACTAGCCCCTCAAAAGCCGCTTCCTTAGAAAAAAAGCTCCATTGCAGAGCAGACTTGTGACGCTAGGCCTGCACGGCGTGCACGGCTAGAGCTCAACTCCCCACCAGCCACAGTACAGATCCATGTCAATTGTCCGCGAACTTCTGCAGCAAGGTACACGTGCAATTCAATCGCATTTTGATTGGGGAAGCCACACTTGGAGAGGTCAAGCCTCAGCAGGGGTCTTGATTATGTGGCTGGAGTGTGACCTCTTGATGACAGAGACACGTGACCTCTCGTTGCCCCGCGCACCTGGGGAGCACGGCCCGTGGATGCAACGCGAGACGGCCGAATCGGGCTGGCATCACAACACTGGTAGCTTTTTGTGGAGGAGCCTCATCTCTGTTGTCTTGTTCCGATCTGTCAACACGATCTCTTCACCACTTACACACACTCGAGATACTGGCACAATTGCTCTAGAACACCACCACACCTCTTCCACCCAAAAATCTCATATACAAAGAAACTAGCAAGCGCAGAAAGCCTTGAAACAATACACGACCTCTCTTCCCCTTTCCCAAACAAAACATCCGATCACAATGTCTGCGCCCGCCGCCCCTACGACAGCGACTCCCGTATGTTGACTTTCCCCCCACGCTAAGATCTCAATGGACCGCCTACTGACTCGATCTTGACAGCCCGTCGCCTTCAACCGTCTCAAGCAAATTGCTACAGATGTAAGCTGCCCATGCGACACCATCGTCAACGTCGCAAAAACATCAAGAGACAACCCACTGACCCTGTCTCGTTGACAGGCTTGCCAATCAGCCATCGGCTCTGCTGAGTTCTACGATCACGCTAAGACCGAGACATGGAACTCTCAGATCATTGTACGTTTTCTATCCCTGCGTCGGATGACAATGCCGCTACCCAGAGATTCCATGAACTAACCCTCGCGAACCTCGTCAGTCCTCCGTCCTGAAGGCCGTCATCTCTGAGTCGACACCCCAAGGCGGCTCCGCGCCCGCTTACAAGTTTGCCTGCAACTCCACAATCGTCCAGCACCTCGTCCCGACATCCTCCCTCAACAAGTCCAAGGGCACCTCCGTTAAGGAGGAGGAGCCCTCCGTCTCCACGAGCGCCGATGCGACTGCTACCGATGGCAAGCCCCACGTCGGCCGCCGCGGCATGCACTCCGCCACCGGCGCCTACTGGGACGAGAAGAAGGACGGCATGTGGTCCTACAAGTACGACGGCGGCGAGGGCAAGGGCATGGACGTTGTGATCATGCTCATCTGGGTCGCCATCTAAACGACGATAGCAGCAAGGCTCAGTACTCGAGGATAGCAATAGGTGAGAGGCAGTTGATCCAGCGTGCTGAGGTCTACATCCCCCCTTATCCTCGTCTGCCTTATCAAGATTACAAGCCACATGGGCCCGTTCGCAAGAACGGAAGCCTTACGGAAACTGGGTCGGCGCATGGAACGCCCTGAAACGGACCATAATGGGAGCGGCCTGGCGACCAAGCCGCAGTGGCATCATCCCCCCCAAATGAGCGTCCAGCTTCAAAAAGGATGAAGTTCACTTTTGGCTCGAATTTCTCTTAGGTCAAGCAGGCATATACGGCGAACGGGATTGCGCAAGGTCTATTCATGTGTATGAGTTGATTTTGTCTCCAAACCACGAAAAATAGCCGGAGTTCTTCTTTTTTTGTTAATGAGAATACATGCAAATCATGAGACTCGCGGCGCCCCAGACTTAAGTAATGACAACGACTTTGCTCATGTATGTGTTGAGTTCGTTGTCAGGTAGCACAGCAGTTCATTGCACGACTCTAGGTAGCATCCTTGCGGTTGGAGATGCCATTGTTGAGCATCTCTTAGCTTTTGCCTGGCGCCTATAAGATCTGAGCCATGCCAATATTGCAATCAGTGTGTGATGTGTGAGAGGCCACTCGGATACAGCTACCTACAGCATGAGAACGCTAGACTCATGGAACTCGATAGTCTGTGAATATATTTGTAAATATACCGCGGGTGATAACGATTGATTTGAAGGTCTATCGACAAATTGAATCGGTGTCGCCCGCTGTGAATAAAGTCATTATACGGCATTTACACATATTTGATGGCGTTGGCCGTGGAGCTGAAGTCACGGGTTCAGTCCCTTGTGGCAGTCCACGAGGTAGAAGAGACATGGGCCTTCATTCACGATGACATACTGCCCAAGTGGCGGCAACGTCCAGGCTCTCCTACTACAGAACGAAAAGACATCGGACCCTGTTGATCTTTGGTTCTTTACGATGTATCTACCTAAGGTACACTACCATCCGAATCCGCTTGCCAATCTGGGCACGGTGACGAGCGAGCTCAAGTCTTTTTTCCCTCCCAGTCTCGTGATCTTTTTTTTTTGCCTTCGGCGAAAGCGTTAGTAAACTTTTGTGATTGGTAGTCACGAACACGTCTATAGCAGCGTGCGTGGCCAGGTGCCTTCCAAAGGAAAGCTTGTTGTCAATGGAGGAGCGTCACAGAACGAAGAAAAGAAGTAACTGTATGGTTCCACAAGCACGCGAGTCGGGAATACCTCCCTCGGGAACTGTTGGGACGGACAAATCTTTTTGAAAAAAACGTTGCCATACACCCTCTCCAGCGAAAACGAGCATGTGCCGGTAGCGGAGATGGTTATTTATCACTAAAAAAAAGTTTTTTTCTTTTTTTCTTTTTTTGGGTTTTGGGTGTAAAGGAAATATCCGACGTTGTCTCGACAGATGGGGAGGTCGAGACCACATTCGTTGATTAACGTCAAGTCATAGGAGCTTTCCGGCTACGCCGCTGTCTTGTTTTTTGACATACGCAAGGAATTAGGTAGGAATGCGGCGTAGTTTTCAACTCCATCATGTCATGATGCGGTTTGAGCTGTCGCACTAACACTCGCGGCTGCTGGGAGCGGCCAGAAGTCAGATCATGCCCGGCTGACAGCTCTGCTACGAAGTAGGTACTTAGACGGCGGCTCACAATGTAAGCCGGCTGCCCTGGCCTGATCGGTGAGCGCCGACGGCGGGAGCGGGCGCGGGAGGGGACCGTGGGGGGCGAAAGATTTGTAGTAGCTACTACATCGGACCCGTAAGTAGGATATATCTGCTTGTTGTAACATAAGTTAGGCAGACTCGAGTTCTTTCCTTACGTGACTTTTCGGGCATGTTGTCCATGATACGGCGTGCCTCGGAATACCCTTTCAAGACATTCCCCAGATGTTCGGTTTTCCCCAGTGGCCCATTGGGGAGAAACCGGGGAAAGCACATAAAGTGAGTGATCACTGAGACGCGGAGACAATCAGGAGATGAACGGCCAACCAGTATGCATGATGTTCGAAGTCCCTTAACGCTGCAATCATCAACCATTTCGCCACCGCTCTTTTGATCAACCCCACAAATCTTGGGGGACACCTGCGGGTGGTGCAGCGAACGCAGCAGCCATGACGACGTCGATCCCTGAGATGGACGGATACCCTGCTTTTGGCTTCTGTTTCCTTTCTCAATGGCGGTCTGGCTGTGTAGGATTGATGCAACAACGGCCGAGTCTAGAAAGACTTCAGAAGGGTATCTGCCTACGGATACGGATGCACAGATAGAGACGGGCAAACGGGCGAGCTAGCATGGTAAGCAGGCGCATGTTCGTTGTGCTGATCTGATAGATCACAGACTACTGTACGAGTGCCGTGCGACTGGCAGCGTAACAGCAGCCTCACTCGGCCGATGCTGGGTGGTCATGGGACCATTGAGTCCTGGTGTGCAAGCTGCCGGTGTGTTACAGCGGGAGCAGCAGCCTTGCTGGCCATGCGAAGGTGGCTCCTTGGCGGCTGTAGGAAGTTCATGATCCAAGCTCGGTGTGCTTGGGAGATTCATCATTCTCGACTGATGGATGTCTTTCGCCATGACTAACTCGCATGGGTTGACGTGTGAACGAGGGATCAGTCTACGACTTATATCACTGATTCGAGGTTGCGGAAGTTCCTTGATGAGTGGCCGCGAGTTGCCATCGTTTGAAAGCATGCCTTGAAGTAGTTAGTTGGTCGGTTCCTATGCGTGCTGTCAACGTCTGGCCAATTCCAGAATCCTCGAGGGCTGGAACACGGCCTATCGGCCTATCAACGAGTAGCGTCCTGCGCGAACCCTCGTGCCCTCATCGTTATTCCCTTGGATGCTTCATGCATGGAGGCTCTGATTGGTCAATCAAGACCACGACACGGAAGCGCCAAGCGGGGAGAAACGAGGGGTGATGGAGGGTTGTTGTCAGTTGTTTTCTTCCAGTCATGAGTATGGACAGGATGTAGGTAGATGGTGAGGTGATTCGCAACTCTTTCTCGCTTTTCCGAGCTGCCGAGCGTTGTGTCTGTCGGAAGTGACGACGGTGGAACGCCTTACCTTAGATGCCTTCCTCCTTCAGTCAGTGGCTCCCTCGTCTGCGGTACCCTGAACGGCGCTACTCTTGCCTTATGACGAAAGTGCCGGGCTCAGGTACCGGGTACTTTGGGATGGCGCTTGCAAGAGACCGTTGCGTTCGCAGGCAAAGACCCCTTCAGCCCCTAAAGCCTCTCTCTCTTTCAGCTGTAGCTGAGGGGTTGGCTTTCGGTCCGTTCAGTTGATCTCCAGTATTTTCTGTTTGAAATCTGCGAGATATCCCAGATTACCTTTTAGTTTCTGTGGCTCTCGAAGAGTTGCTGGAAGCGAGATGGGCGAGTCCCATGGCATTTCATGATTCGCGCGAGGACACCAATGACCGAATTTCCCCGTTTTTGTTTCTGCCATGTTCCCTCCCGGGACCAATGGGAAGTCATCAAGGACAGAAAACGTACAGACGAAGGAGACCAAGGGACCAACCACCCCTCCCACGCTTCACTTATTCCACCGCCTAGCAGCCCGGGAATACCTAGCGTTCCTACTTCAATACATCGCACTATCCGCTAGGCTATCAGGGGAGACACTGGCTCTGACTGGACAGAGATGAACAGAGAAAAGGCGCTGAGCTGGGGGAACCGTAGACAGTTGGAGGTGAGTGACTTGGCCACTATGGCGTATGGCTCTCCAATCCAGGCAAAGGTAGCGTACACTGTAGTGTGTCAAGGACCCCCAAATATCAGCCCGCTAATCTGGCTTGCCATCGGCCGACATATCCTCCTTCTTTGGAGCTTGTACCCGCGACTTAGTTGGCTCCGTCGGTCTGGACGTCACGACGGCCAAACATCGCCTTTCCCGTCCGGTGCTGGCTCCATCACACCACTTAGTCTACGCACAGCACACACACCCTCAGACCCTTTTTTCCCTTCCTTGTCTTCCCGTCTCTTCTCTTCCTCTTCAAAAAGAGAAGCGCCTCGACCGATCTGCACTAGACACTACCTCATCGGGTTCCTGTCACTTCTTTTCTTTTGCCGTTGACGTACCTTTATATATCTAACGAACTCCTCCCCTGGGCCCTTGATCAAAGACCCTATTCTCGCCTCATGAACTTGCTATTGAGGCATTCCCACTCGCAACAACTACCACCGCCATCCAACATTGGCCCTCCCATCCAAAACATTGCTATTACCTGAAAACATAACTCACTCGACTCGCAAATCACAAGTGAGCCGAAGCCTATTGATCCTCCCTCCTCTCAGCCTGAATACGACGAGACAACTACTACCCTCCTCCTCGACGACATCGTTTCCCCTCTCCACTGATAGGTGATCCTTAACCGCATCAACGGAAACGAAACCCCCTCTTCCATCTCACGAGACTCCCAGCTTTCAACTTGGTTGGCCGCCTCTAACCCCGCTCGCTCACTTTCACACCACACACATCGTCGGATAATAGCCCAGCTCGGGCTACCGACGACAAACCTCCTAGGACAACACAACGCCGTTACACAAGTACCCCCCTCTTCACGATGGTTGAAGTACTTCCCTCGGGCCTCGCCCAGAATGGTCAACCTCAGCAGTCTCAAGACTCTGCCGACCACGTTGCCTCTGTTGCCCGTCTCTTACTCGCAACCAACCTCGCCTCTCGTCAGGAAAACAAGATGATGACCCGCGAGGAACGTCAGGTCATGATCGATGAGCTCAGTAAGAAGCGCGCCGGCTGGCGCACTCCTCGTCGCGGCTGGTCTATCACCGACTCTCCCGTGGCATCAGCTCAGGGCAGCCCCGCGCCCCAAGCTGCAGCCTCCCCGTATCCCGCACCTCCTTCAACCCAGCACGAAGCTGTAGAGAGACATGCTATTGCCTCTGTTCCAGAGCAATCTGAGCTTCCAATGCAGGATTTGAAGCACACTCCTCAACCGCCTCAGGTCCGCCGACCTCCCTTGCCGCCCCCGCGCCGTTCCTACTCAGTCATGGATTACGAGCCTCCGGCGCGCATTCATCGTCCTTCGGCTCGCATGGACATCTTCGACCTCCCCGCCGAGCTACACTACGCCATCTTCGATCACCTCGACCCCATCGACAGCACCTGCTTCGGCCTGACCAACAGCCACTTTTACGATATCCACCGACGTATGCACGGTCCGGTGCCTCTCACGTCCCGGCGCAACGGGCCCAACGACTTGGAATGGGCATGGAGGTTCGCCGGTCCCCTCATTTACAGCGACTCCGCTGCACCTCCCCCGGAGGCTTTCAAGGAGCACGCTCACGATCTCGAGCGCATGCGCGTTAAGGGTCAGGTGTACTGTCGCAAGTGTGGAATCTCCCGCTGCGAGCTGCACCGTCACCTCAAAGAATGGATGGGCCCCAACCTAGAGTACTGCACCGTCACTCAAAAGTACGGCCCTTTGCCTGTTGGGGAAGCCGCGGACACTTGCTATATCAAGTCTCCTAAGAACCCGCACCGCTGTGGTCGGCATGCCGCCAAGCCTGTCAAATCGCACACCTGAGAGGCGTATCTGAACTAGCCTGTGAACTTTTTTTTGCTTTATTTTTCAAGCATTGCGATTGGAATTTTATATGATCAAGCACGCCGCCGTACCTACGGGTCCGCTTAGTTGTGCGACATGGAGTTGAGACAGCAAAACAAAGGGAAGCATTGGGCGAGAGGGTTAACTGTATCATTAGACGAGAATGGCGTTGGGTTTGGTCAGACGATGTCTGGAAGAGGAGGAAGGGAGTCAAGACACATTGCGCCATCTAGCTTTAGATTACTATCTACAAAGCATGGATAGATGAGAAAGACGGCATAGCGAGAGTTGGGCATGGTTCTACATGATTATCGACTGTAGCTGCGCGCACAAGAATACAATTAGAAAGGACGAGACAAAAGAGATACGTTTATACTGTGTACACAACCATAGTCATGCTCACCCACTACTTTCAAGCGACCAAAATTGCTTCGAATAGCCTCACTGTTCATCCTCTCATCGCAAAGTACCACGTGAACGTGGTTGACAACCAAAAGTGTTGATATTTGAGTTGCAATGAACCCACTGGAGTGACGTAATGTTCGATGCAGATAGATTGTGGACCCTGAAAATAGGCCATCCCGTGTAATGCCGAAGAGAGGGAGGGATCCGTATCTGTGCAGATGGGCAGCGTCATTCTTGATGGACTTCGGGCAGCGGCCGACGGAAGGGCACCTGACTCGCGTGCTTCGAAACGGTATGCGTGATTTTAATAGAAAGTGATTGGACAATGGGATACTGGTTATCTGCTGGGCATCTGATAAGGAGGGTCCTGTGATTTGAGGCGCATTTTAAGATGTTGGTCCATGACAGTTGCTTACTTCTTTTTGTCTATCAGACGGTCACACAAAAGGGTTAGTCGGGGTTTTTTCTTGTAAAGATTTCGGCAATCGCAGTAGGTCATAGACCATAAGAGCCGTAGTTCTCGGCTTTCAGAACATTGAGACGTTTGGTTCCGTATCCTGAAGGTATCATCGCATACAGAACGAAGAAGAGGATTCTGTCATTTATCCTTATTAAGCATGTCGGCGAAGAGAAAAGAGGCGGGAACTGAGTTACACAGTCAACTTTGTAGTTTCTTGAATTATCACTCCAAGCCCGCTATTTCATAGAGATTTCCCGATAATACCGTTGAAGGGGCCATCTCACACGGGAGACGTAGAATACGCTACAAAGAGTCTCAACGCCAGCCTGCTGTAGAAGGCTGCCCGTGATGCATCGGCTGTTTGAGGGCATCAGGCCATTTGTTGTTAGAAATCCAGATCTTGAAGTCCCTCAGCCTTGGATACCGCCGTGGCGTATTTCTAAAGGCCGTTATGTAGTTCTTAGGACATACTATCCCATCAACTGCTAGAAGGCGTCACTACATCCGTCTCTAGTCTTACTCCAACTTGCACTTTATTTCTAAACTATTCGTAGGCAGATACGGAGGAAACAGGGTCGGATAGATGTATAATTCGTTATTGCCTCTTTGGAAAGTACATGTACATATATTGACACCATCTATCAGTTGATGGGATAACGGCTTGTATTCAGTGTCTTGGGATGACGGTATTGCAACGGGGCCGTGCCAAGCCAGCTTGGTGAACCTGCCCGTAGTGATGATTTGCGGACCAGCGGGGTCGCAGATCCGTGCCTTTGAACCTAGAAAGTTTCCTCGGCGTTTTATTCGCCTTCCCAACTAAGTGACATTCAACGTCGCGAAAGAACGCCTCAAGAGCGTATTTACTAACCGTCCGGCGTCTTCGTCATGGCTGGTTCTCGAATTTCATCCAGCTAAGGCTCACATCGTCCCGGCTGGGCTCAGTTAAAGTGGCTCGGTGCAATTTCCCCCACCAAGCACAATGTTCCCCACGTCAGTGAACCGGGGGGTGTCGTCCAGTCTCGCTGCTTCGATGGGAAAGGGGCCCCGGAGCCGCGTATCCTATTTACGAATACTTTCCGTACGGCAAAGAAGTATCTCACTTTTTTTTGGAACGAGTTGCGGGTCGATGTTCTTCAAGAACTTGTAGGCGAGCTGACCTTCGATCTCCAGAATGGGCTGTTGCTTGTGCGAAAGACAACACCAATGATCTGATCCTTTCTACGTATACTTGAGAGTGCGAGACCAAAATCGGGTTGTTGCAATGGCGTGGAGGGCCAATCGTCCGCCGCCCAGCTCGGCCAAACCGTTGCTCAAGGGCGTGCTGGCCGTCTTCATTCTGATTCTTTTTTTGACGAGCACCTACATGTACCGCGACACGATCAGCAGCAACGCTTCCCGGATCAAGTTCACCGATGGTGCCGCGACAGACTACTTCAAATACCCATTCAACGCCAGTAACGCCGACGCGAACCCGATCGACTGGCTGATCCACGACGCTCGAACGAAACAGGCGGCGGTGCTTCAGAAACGAAGTCGCACGCTTCATAATGCGGCGCAACGTTATCGAGAGCGAAGGGGCAGACATCCGCCGCCGGGATTCCAGGAATGGTTCCGCAGCGCCATGGACACCGATGCGATTGTTGTCGAAGACTTCTTTGACCGGATCTACGACGATCTCAGGCCGTTTTGGGCCCTCGACCCCAAGACAATCACGAAGCAAGCCAATGCCGGTGACCATATTGTGAGGGTACGAAACGGTACGGCGACTGAACAGGGGAATACGGAAGGAAAGGAGCCATGGCTCGAGCTATGGACGGCTCTGGTGGCCGAGTTTGCGCAACATCTACCGGATGTGGACATGCCCATCAACTACATGCAAGAGCCCCGGATCCTGGTGCCGCGCAAGGATATGGAGAAATATGTGGCAAAGGAGGAGAAGAAGAGGACCATGCCCACGAAGAACAAGGCTACGAGTGTGTTCCAGAGCTTGGTGGGCGTGGATGCGACGCAGGGCAAGTCTGCTTCTTCTGTGAAATGGACCAGCGGCGATCGTCGCAAATATTGGGATCTCGTTCGAGAGGCCTGCCCTTCGGATGCCCCAGCCAAGAATGTACCTGCTGCGACAGACCTCTCCCTCCCGCCAACCTTGCCATACTCGTGGACGGCGCCCTTTGCTCGCCAAGGCTACGTCCAGAACTTTACGAGCTCCATGGATCCGTGTGTGCAGCCGCACCTCCGCTCGCTCCACGGGACCTTTGTCGAGCCGCTCCACGTCAACACCACACGGGACCTGACCCCCCTCTTCGGAGGCTCCAAACTCCGCGTCAACTCGGACATCCTCATCCCGGGCGCCATGTACCTCTCCGATGACCGATCCTACACCGGCGGCAACGTCCGCGGGCCCGCGTGGCCGGAGAAGCGAGATTGCCTCGTCTGGCGCGGCGTCGGCTCGGGCGGTCTCGCAAAATCGGATAACTGGATGCACTTCCACCGCCAGCGCCTGGTGGAGATGCTCAACGGGACGACCGTACGCGGCATGGAAGCCAACGACGTCCGGGCCATGACCTTTGACATGCCTCCCCTCGATCGCTACGACACAAAGCGCCGCCGCGACAAGCGGCTCGGCGCGTTCCTGTCCCGTTTCGCGGACGCCGGGTTCACGCAGCTCCTGTGCGGGCCCGGTGCTCACGACCGGCGCAGGGGGGAGGAGGAGGAGTGCGACTGGCTCGCGCCGCACCTGTCCGTCGTCAACGGCACGCCCATGGCCGAGCAGTTTGCGAGCAAGTTTTTGCCTGACGCGGATGGGTATAGCTTCAGTGGACGGTTCAGGGCATTTATGCTGTCGACAAGCGTGCCGCTCAAGGCGACGGTGTACGCCGAGTGGCACGACGACCGGCTCACGCCGTGGATGCACTTTGTGCCGCTGGACAATACCTTTCAGGACCTCTACGGCGTCTTAGACTTCTTTACGGATGGTAACGATGATGAGCCTCGGGGATGGGGCGTCCACAAAGTGCTGGGGAAGAAGAGCAAAGGTGACGACGCGGCGCGGTGGATCGCCGAGCAGGGAAAGGAGTGGGCGGACAAGGTGCTCAGGCGTGAGGACATGCGGTTGTACGTCTGGAGGCTTTTGCTAGAGTTTGCGAGAGTCTGTGACGAACATAGGGATACGCTAGGTTACGTGGTTGACCTGCCGTAAAAGGACTTGATGTTGTTGTATTTTCTTCCTGCGTTTTTTGCATGGTTTGCTGTACACGTATACATACACTCTGGGATATACCATGGGAAATAATCGATGGCGTAGGCGTTCAGGACTGGGGAGTAGAGGAGAAAAAAGTTCACGGCAAGGTTTAGCCTTTGTACGCCAAGAGGGAAGAAAGAGGAGATAACTATTGCATTGTGCGAGAAGTATATACGATACCTGATTTTTCGTCACCTCCGGCTCATCTCGTAGTCGCAATCCCACGATTCCTTATTGAAGCTTATTCTCCGAGCTCACGAGTCTATTTGCTTTGCCGGTAGCAAGTTTCCGGTCCGACGGCCGTCGCCATGTCGTTTTCGTCAAGTTGGGGATTGCCACATGCCATCTTCTCTTTTGCAGTATGCAGGAAGCTTATTTCGCAATTATCACGAATCAGCGAGAAGACGCGGACATGGGGATCCTCCCCCTCTCCAAACTTTCATCTACCCCCCGCCGCCGAATGCAGGCGGGAAGGCGCTTAAAGTGTGAACCCACAGGTCAAAGGTAGATTTCTCCCGGGATTTGATGCCCCATTAGTGCTGAGCATACCTTGGGCGAACGATGATGCGTTCGGCGCAAAAGCGATGGCCGTCGGCCGTCCGTGAATCCACGGAGCCTACGGGAGCATGCCGGGAAGGTTGGATCCAATGGATGTGTAACTTTCCAGTGCGACCGGCACCTCGCCATTCTTAATTTCTTGTTTGTTTATGGAATGTGGAAAGCATGGAAGAAAGCCGCCGGACCCGCGGGATAGGTAGTCGTCTGTACAAGCGCACTCATTCACTGCTTCCTTCTCATTCGGGTACACGGGCAGGTATATAACTCAACCTACATGTGCGCCCCCTTCGTCTTCGGTTCGACGCTTAGATTACACAATCTGCTGAGAACTGGTGTGAGTCGCAATTCGAGATGCACGTTTGCACACTCCCTCAGTCCCCGGTGCACATCGTCGGCGGGCATCGCCGGTCAGCTTGGTATCACGGATTGCCGCGCTGGCGACCAAGCAAGGTGATCTCCTCGAGACTCGCGACATCCTCGAAGCGAGACTTGCCTGTTAGGTCTCGGAAGGGCTCTCGGCGTTTTGAATCGCAGACGGTGAGTGAACTGAGTGGTTGCTTCTTTGTTCCCCGCCAATGCCATATACCCAAGTGACTGACTGTCTGACAGATGGCATATACCCCTCAAAATGGAGGTAGTCAGAGGCCAACAAGCTTCGATGTGGACGAAAAGCTGCTAGAGGAGAAGGCTTCCATGGTGGGGGTATCAGAGTTGGAGGTTAGACCACTGCTCGATCACGACGACGAGGGCCTCTCTCCATCCTCGACAGAGCGCCTCCCGCGTAAGCGATCTTTAAAGACACACTTCCGTATCCGTCGTCTTTCGCGATCGCAGCGCAGTCATCACAACCCGGAAGACAGACATCTGGAGGAGGAGAAGAAGAATGGTTTTACCTCTTCTACAAGAAACAAGAAGCAATCGCCCAGTACTCGCAAGGCACAGAGCGAGGAAGCCTCCGGAAACCATCGCGTTAGCTCTATGAATTGCATGGCCTACCACATCGCGGTCGGCCTATCATGGAGCATGCCGGCTCCTTTCGATATGATGCCCACGGGATACCCGACAAGGTTGTTCTGAGGTTTGACGAGCTGTCGGTGTCAGGAAGGGAGAGAATCAGGAGACGTTCAACAAGGCGTTTGGGGAGGGGGTAATTGGTATCGGCGTTCGGTTTGGCTATCGGCGGAAGAGACTTTCCCTTTATCTTTTACTATGCAATATCCTGCCAAGGAAATGGGATTGCCATGAGATTTGAGAAAATGTTTCCTTGGGCGACGGGGCCGTTGTAGTGAGCCCAGCCTAAACCATGAAATTGTATTTGCTCTCGAAACACGTCGTACTGCAGCATCTATCGCTCGGTTTTGGCGAACTTTTATTGAGAAGTCTCATGTATGGGGGTGGCAAGTCAATGCGTAGCTTGAAGATAAAGTGAAAGCGAAGGGGTCGTAAGCTGTGAGGCCCTTACAAGTAGTTCGAATGAGATCTATCCAGTGACTCTCATCCGGAAGGTCATCAGTGCGGCTGGCCTCGCCCAAGATGTAATTGTGTTTCGGCTCACACTACATGCGCCTCTAGGCCTGACTGATTTCAAAAGGGAAGCCATTGATATCCAACCCAACAGCATCGATGGTGTAGTCGCGTGCATGATTCTCTCGGGGAAGTACATGGCCAGCATCGGCACCTAAAGTCATGTCAATAAGTGAAAAACCTATTGGTCGAAGAGTGTTGAAGTCCTGACTGACTAGCTACTCTACGTCTATAATCTTCTGAACTCTTACGCTGCAGTGCATTGAAGATTCGATCCAGCGGTATTGTTTTCATTTGATTTATATTTTGCTAATCTGACTTCGGTTCGCAATTTCCAGCAACCTCTTCGTCTGCTACCAACTACTTTGTATCCGGTCCCATCTCGAGCCTTAGAGCGGTAAAGAATACTAGTGTTATGAATGTGAGTAAGAAAGAGAATTAAGGTATCCATCAAGAGTTTCACTTTCAGAAGCTATTCACATCCTTCCTCCCACAGCTGTAAATTGCGACACATGGAACTACAGCGTATTAGTAACCGATTGCATTTACTCTCAATTCTTTCCAGATCGCCCGCGACCTAAGATGCTCTCGTGAGAAGCTTTTGCTCATGATTCGCAGAATGACTGGCCCAACTATCTTGAAATATTTTGAGCTATATGAGTTGGCATCGATTATATTTTCCCGGAGCATCTCAGCTGCGCATGTACCGCAGCTTCATGACATGATTCCCCGAGTTCGCTCAAATTGCACATACCAAGAAATAGAAAACCGTCTTTGCTACAGCTCCAGGGTGCCGATGTCAAGATCGGTTTGTTCTCTTGATATGACCCGAAGGAGAGAAACATCGGACGCATAGGCCGGAGATGGGCCTATCCGGACACCACATCCAGGACGGAGACAGTAAGGAAAAAGGTTGAAAAAGAGGCGGCTTACAATATACCCGATAAGGAAAGGCGGCCTCGTATGTTTACTCTATCTAACTCATGCAACAATTTCTTATCAAGTCACAACCTGCAGGAGTATATCAATGTTGACAGAGGCTGGTATTATCTGCGAATAGAGGAGGTTGGAGAGGCCGGGAGCGAAGCGCGAGCCGTTAGCCGGCAAAAGTGGGACAGAGTTGGCTGCAGCCCGGGTGGGACCCTGTCACTTTGCTAAGCTGCTTCGCCGAACCGCCCAACTGTGACGTTTTTCTGGCAGTAAGAGCAAGCAACTGAATCGAGCAATGCCCTGGGGAAAAGGTGGGGGCGCGAAGTTCGGAGCTGGATTACCAAGCTTGCTGCTGCCAGGTAGAGTAAAAGCAACCTCAACAACTTGACATAACGGACGCTACTACTCAACTCCCTCTAGCATCTCTCACATGCACACTCTTTTGCTCATGTGACGGTACCTCGAGGTAAAGCTAAGGCTGAATGAAATCCTACAGTGAACAGGGTGACAGAAAAAAAGAGGCTGTTTGATGCTTTTCATTATTTCCTTGCATTGTTCATGTTCATCTCTTTATTCCATCAACACCTTACACCAACTCACAAAAAGTCTCGGCAATAGCAAACCTTGAGAACTAAGTTGACGCGTGGGGAAAAGAGCTGAATGGCAACGGCACCGGCTCCGAACGCAGTGTGTGTCCGACAAAGACCTTAGGCATTTTGGCCGTTGACGATCAAACATGGCGGCAGTAGAAGAGCCGCCGAGTCTCCGCGACCGGCAACAACATGTCGCATCTGAAGCTGACGCCGAGAGGGCCGGGACCTCTTCGTTCCCCGAACCCACCGAGACGACGACACTACTCAACTCGGAGACCTCTTCTCGGACCCTCCGTAATGGGTCGCCGGCCGGGAGCCGCCAAGACCGGGACTCGGACGACGATAACGACGATGATGGGCCTAAGCAGTCCATCAGCAAGACGCGTGCTGGCGTCTTGATGTTGAGTACCTGGATTCTCATCTTCCTCCAAGGTATGTTGTGTGTCCGATGCCCCGAATAACATCGGCAAGTTTAGTAGACTAAATCCACTTGCACAGCATCAAACACATCCGGCATGACAATGACGCAGTCCGTCGTCGCCGAGGACCTCAACGCCTACTCGCACGCAATGTGGTTTACCAGCTCCTACCTCATCAGCATGGCCTCGCTGGCGCCCCTCTTCGGGCGCCTGGCCACCATCTTCTCGCCCCGCATCCTCGTGCTCTGGCTAGGCGGCTTCTTCGGCCTCGGCGGCGTCGTCACTTCGCAGGCACCCTCCTTCTGGGTCTTCATCGCCGGCAGGATCCTGACGGGCATGGGGGGCGCGGGCATCATGACGCTTTCCGTCATCCTGGTGCTCGAGCTGGTGGGAAAGAAGAGCAGGGGCGTGTTTGTCGGGCTGGTGAATGCAGGCTTCACGATTGGGTTGTCGTTTGGTGCTGTGGTGTACGGCGCATTGTTGCCCGTTATTGGATGGGTTCGTTGACTCTTCTCGCGACCGCCTTTGGCGAGGAAAGGACTGTGGGCTAATTTGGTTTATTCAGAGAGCTCTGTTTGGAGTCCAGACACCTCTGGGACTGCTTGCCGGTATTGGTGCTTTCTTGAGCATCCCGAACGGTTTCAGCTCCGACCACAAGACCAGAGGCAAGTCGGTCCTCCAAAAACTGGCCCAAATCGATTACGCGGGTGCTTTCATGCTGGTGAGTATGTGCCCTCTACAGTCTAGTCGTGCCGACAGCTAATACCTCACAGGTATTAACCATTGTCCTTTTCCTCTACGGCCTCTCGGGTGACATCAACCCCTTATCCCTGCTCCTCTCAGCCGTTTCCCTCCTTCTCTTCGTCCTCATCGAATTTAAACTCGTCACGGATCCCATCATCCCAATCTCCGTCCTCTCCTCCAGGGGCGTGCTGCTCTCCTGCACCGCCCAGCTCCTCTTCATGTCCATCCGCTGGACCTTACTCTACTACACCCCCATCTTCGTCCTCGCCGTCCGCGGCTACGCCCCCGCCACCGCTGGCTCCATCCTCATCCCCACTAACATCGGCTTCGGCTCCGGCGGCCTCATCGTCGGCTGGCTGCACGTCCGCCGCAACGGTGCCTTCTGGTCGCCCTCCGTCGTCAGCCTGACGTGCTTCGCGGCCACCATGTTCGGCCTCTCGCTCGTCGCCACCGAGACCTCGCCCTTTGGCGTCTTTGTCCTGGCCGTCGTGCTCAACGGCCTCGCCACCGGCGCGACGCTCAACTACACCCTCGCGCACCTGCTGCACCTCAGCCGCCCGGAGGAGCACTTCATCTCGACGTCGCTGCTCGGCACGTTCCGCGGGTTCGGCGGCAGTTTCGGGACTGCCATTGGCGGCGGCGTGTTTTACCGCCTCCTGCGCTCGGGTCTCGTCGCCAGCTTTACGGAGCTGGACGGTGGCGAGCGGCTGGCGGAGGGGCGTGAGGAGCTCATTACGAAGCTCATTGGGAGTCCCGCGCTCGTTTTTAACGGCGGGCTGAGTTCTGCCGAGCACGGGATCGCGGTGGAGCGCTACGCTGCTGCGTCGATGGGCACGTGGCGAGCTGCGGCGGCGTTGGCGGTCGTTGCGATTCTGTGTCAGGCGAGTACGGGATGGAGGAGCCCTGTTGGTGTAAAGGAGGTTGATGACGAGACTGAGGCGAGGGCTACGGTGATGGAGAACGAGGGCGTCGGGGAGGCGTAGTAGACGGATGGGGATATCCCATATTGGAGGGCTCGGCTATAGCATATCGCATGGGGCGTAATGAGTGATGTTTTGATCGTTTTGGTGTTGCATAATACATGTAGGCACTGCCATGTCGCACCGCGATTTGGATATGATTGTCTTCCAGCAAGGTCTTTGGTGTTCTTCAAGATGAAGTTGGCATGTATATTTGTCTGGAGATAAAGCAAAGGCGAGATGTTTATACAGTAACACAAAGCATTTTTCAATTGCTTCCAATCCCTGAACAATGACAAATATTGCTCTCTGCGTCTGCGCCGTCTTACTGACAGTAGAGTTACTGGCAGTTTTGACTATAGCCTGCTTTGGCGGGCGGTATGGGAGCAAATGTGACACCGCGCGAAGATATTAAGCTGGTATTGCAAGGTTCACGCTTAAGACCTCAAGCCATATGAAGTACAACATTGGCTAATGACGATATAACGTACCTGGCCTCAGGTAACACCAGGCTGTCTATTTCATTAAGGGCATGGAGTTTTACCGCCAGGAGGCGCAACTCAAGATAGAGGGCATTCTAGCGATGGAAAATAAAGGTTGACACATGTCACATTCATCCAGGATTCATCAAGTTCACTCGGTTCGCTGAATCACTGTTAAATCTTTGCCCACCGTTCACTGGTTTCAGACATCGAGAGGCGGCATGGTGATTTTTACACCTGGCCCGTTTGGCTACATGTGGCGACCCGAGAACCGATGTGCCCGTCTCGGACCCGGGCCGTGATGCCTTTAACACGCATAGTGTTGTGGGTGGTGCATGGCTTGAACGAGGAAGCGCTCCATATTAAGCGGCTAGTTCTTTCTGATGAGCAGAAAGGAACCCAAGTTGCGGATCACTGCGAGGAGCCCGGTGGCGCATGATTGAAGGCCCTGTTGTCAAAGTGTGCGAATATCGGGCGGTTGGGTCGGGCGGGTTCCACGTGTAAGTCGGAAGACAACACGCCGTAACTCTTACGATCTCTCAGCCCGATCGCAGGAGTCTAGGCCAAAGGCTAGCATTAGTGATATGGAAGGCGAACATTATCGATTCATCGACAGTGGACGATAATTGGTCTGAATGCCGCGAATCGAATGCGCATTAGATACTCGTCGTGCTAGAAGGGTTGTTCGTATATCGTTGCCGTGGCTTTCGTCGCGATGCTGCCAAAAGAGGGTTTCTCACTTGCTGAAGCATCTTTACATCGTCCTGCAAAGATGGCGTCACACAGGCTGGTGTGGTTCATTCTCAAGTTGGTGTCCAGGTGGCTTTGTGGCCTGCGATTTCATGGCATCTCGATTCCGAACTTTTGAAGCTTTGAAATGCAGTTCATAGATAGTTACGAACCCGCATATCCGGGCCGGTTCTATCCTTGGCGTCGGTAGTTGTCTGTCATAGAAATCGAAAACGGCCAGATGAACTGATCTGCTTCGCTTCTTATGTTCTTTTCGTGCTGGGAGTCTTGGCCTACATATCTCGAGGGAGATGCTCCACCTTGGCACCGTATCTATGTTTCTCCACCAACGAAGCTCGTCGCCGATTGTGAACCTGGCGAGAGATGATTCTGCACCAATGAAGTTGTCGTAGTTTGTTGGCCGCGTTGGATCACGATGTGCTTCCGATTGATTGCCAAGAGAGGAGCAAAGGGTCGAGGCTGACGAGAAGTTGACAAGTTGAAACCCTCGAGAACTGGACCTAGGCCTCCAAAACCTTGGCTTCGTGACGGGAACTTGGGGATGCTCGGAAGAAGGCGACGACGGGGGTCTCGTGGTTCCACGCTAGCGGGAGCCGGAAGTCGGTTCACTCATATCCACGAATTGTCATCGTGACACGATATTGTAAGCCCACCTGGATGATGTGACTTTCAAGTTTCGAAGCGATGGAATCAATTTGAAGGAAACTTTGCGAATGAGTGAGATGAATGAGGGGGGCCACAAGGAGTTTGCCTGGTTCCACCTTTCGAGTCGTCCTGGACCTCTCGGAGTCGATACCTTTGCCAAACCGGCCAACGTGTGATTGTTGGACGGGCAGATAAGCTTGTGCTAAGGGTATTTTTTTCTCCGAGCGCACATTGGCATCTGCAGCAGCGGCTATGCCGGTTACAGTGGTTGTAGGACCGAAGATGCGGTAGACAGAGGATGGTTCTGGAGACTGGCCCATGATGCGGGGACCGGTTTTGCGCCCCGGAGCGGCCGTGGCTTCCCGGAGCTGAACCGTTCTTCTAAGATGGCTTGTCTGATCTGGTCTATGGCTCTATGCCTACGAAGTACGCCAAGGGAGTGAAGGGTTGCCGTCCGTCTTTAGCCGTCTGCAGCAGGCTGGTGAGCTTCCAGAACGGCGCCCAACAACATCACAGCGGTGGTGACAAGAGGTGTGGTCAACGGCTGGCGATCCCGAGAATATCGTATTGACGAAGGCGGGGCCCAATCAAATATTTGCCGATTGCGTTCCACAATTTGCTTCCCCAGAAGGAGCGATGTCCGTCAAGTCGTTCGTTCGAAGACAACGCTGAATAGAGACCGGAACAGGCCCGAGATGGGGTTTGTTTGACTCGTCACCATCACCTGCGTGACTTCTCCTCAGGGACCAGCAATTGTTTCATGAGTTGACGATCCATCAGGTGGTGGAGAATATCTAGGACGAAGTTATGTATGTAAAGGCGGTCGTGAAAGACCACTAGTTCTCAAGAGAGACAAATTTGGCAACTTTGGCCGAAAATTTCAAAGTGTAACTTGTTGTGTAAGTAATACCAAGGCCATGCAAGTCGGGAGAGGTGAACTCTGCCGCTTTCAGGCTAAGGGATAAAGGCGCCATGAACGCTTTACATTTGTGCGGTAAGCAACATGGGCCGCGGAAGATCTCTCTTTCGCTCGGCTGCAACCACACATCGAGAAGGCATGTACGTTTGTCGTAAATGAGACCGATAGCTTGAAGAGAATAATACATTCTGGTCGCCGATAGAGTTGAAGCCAAGGTAGCGCTATACCTAAGGTATGCTCATGTACAGGTCGTGACTGGTGAGCCAAGCCGGTCAAACATGATTATGGGCGGTAAGTCTTACGATGTACATCTGTTATTTGGTGCGTTTGCTCTGCTCTGCGATGGTTCATATGAGGTGATGCTCTTCTTCTTCTTCTGTAGTTTAGAGACAGAGACTTTGATGGTGAGAAGTGTGAGAGAGGTGTGTGTGGAATCCTTGAACCATGCACATAGGAAGTTTTCCTTCCCTCCCAGCGGCACACTAACGGTGCCAAGTCGCCCCAAATGGCGTGGACGGAGCATCGTGTGATTGGCGGAGAATCTCTGACGTCCAAATCCCGGAAATAGGGAAAATGCGGCAAATCTTTGCGGCGACGACCAGACAGCTCGGGGGGATCCCCCCTCCCCTGCCCCTTGCCAAACTCTCCCCGACTCTCCCCAGCCAAAGCTGCTCTTCAGGGGGAATTACAACCACTGACCAGCAGTTATCTCGACTTGTCAGAGTCTAAAGGAACCCACAGGGGATGGCACTCCCCCATGCTTTCCCCATTTACCCCACCATTTTGGTATGCACGAGTCGCCATTACAGGTCCCCAAGGCCAGGAGTTCTCGGGTCCCGCACATCTCCAACTTCCTCTTCAACTCGCGTGCTTAAGCCAAATGTCTCTTCATCGTAGACGACCTTCACGTACCTCGCAGCCTTGAAAAGCAACGTAGCTTTCCTCTGACAGGGTCTAATGAGTTGAGGCGGCTCCCTCCTGTCCACACCCTCAGCAGTAACAGCAACAACAATACCACCAACAGAGGGAAAGGCATCTACCCCCTACTGCGTAGTCAACTGCCAGGTGCAGATGCAGAGACACATCGAGCCTTACTTGTCTTGAAACAGGATCATCGCTGAACGGTGTTCTAGCCGGCCTGCAATTGAATCCTATCGAGGGCCAGTCCAGCATTTCCAGCTCGGTCTCATCATCACATCTAAACGCAGGCAGGGAGTGCGTACCTTAGCTTGCCTCGCCTCGCCTCAAGTCAGGAACATCGGCACAACCAAGACTTTGCTTCTTTCGTTCATCGACCACCGGGACCCAAGCTTTCCCTCCTGCGGCCCCGGGCATCCAGTCAGCAAAGAGCAAACGTCTGCCTTGGGACCAACACCCCTGGCAAAACTCCAGAGACGTACAGGAGCATCTGAGAAACGGCAGTAAAGCCAAGCCGTAGCAGCAATAGCAGCAGCGGCGGCGGCACCACCACAACCACAACCACAACCACCAGCCAACGTCGAGCTCTCCTCCTCCTCCTCCTCATCCTTATCCTTCTCCCAGTCCCCGGCCCCAGCTCCGTAGTGTACCTAGTCCCATGGTAGACTCCTAGTCCTAGTCCCAGTCTGTCTGCCCCATGCCAAGCTCTTCGGCTTGCCCCTCTGCCCTCTTCTGGCTCTTGTCAAGCAACTCGGTGGAACGCAGCGTCTGTGGTGGAACAATTCGTCTTCCCTAACTTCCATCAATCTTTCCGTCTCCTCCACCAACGACAAGCGGCGGATTGTCCATTGCGATTCGACTTCGCCGGCTTTGCCGTTCAGAGTCCACAACGAGTCTATTCACACTCTAGACCCCGTCATCCCAGCAATATCGCTCCTACCAATTGTCCCGGTCTGGTCAGGGATCTCCAACCTCTTGGTCTAGCCCAAACTTCCATACCATACCGTAAGGAACTCATACAGATGAAGGAGAACCTTGTTCATTTGTTCTTGTCACAACGTTGTTCTGCTCCGAAAGCTACCGCGCCGCAGCCTCGGCGCTTCCCTGTCGGCGAAATAATCCCTTCTCCACGCCAGACTACTGACCACCTTGCGGCCCTGTCCTTCCCGTGCCATCGGCCGGTTCGTCTCAAGTTCTCAACTCCTCTTATTGCAACAACATCCACACAGACGCCATCTTACCCGGCCAGGACAGCTTTCACGCCGCCCATCTGAGTTGAGCTTCTCTCTCGTGCTTGCTTGGCTGCGTAGTCACAAAACTACCCCACGGTCCGACTCGCGCGCCACATGCGACTGGCCCTGCAACACCATCACCAGAGCTTCAATCGAGATTTCTGCCGCCTGCGGTTGGCACGCATCCCAAGCCCGCCTGCGCTTCAAGTAGACGAACCAGCCCACCCTTGGAATCGCGAGCTTTCAGTCCTGCATAGGAAACACCTACAGCAACTCGCGAATTGGTGGAAGAAACTACCTGACCCCAGCAAACCGGTCCATAGGGCTCTCTTCTCGTCGTCATCGTCGTGTTGTAATCGCACACGGACGGGGCTTCTCTTACTCTTATCAATCGCAACCTGCGGAGCGCATATCACGCCCCCGATTTCAAGGGCACGTCGTATGCACCAGCCTCACGACGACCCCCACCGGCTTGCTCTTCCCGGCCGCATATCTCTCTAACACCATCAGGTCACCTGACGCACCTCGGCCCTGCACTGCCTTCTCTATCACAGCACACCTTTCATCCCCCGCTGTGGCCCCCTCGAGTCTGCTTCCATTCGTCCCTCGAACTGTCATAATCTTACTTGGATCACCAGTTCGTCTTGTCATGGGATTTTGGCCAGACATATTCGACATCACTAACCACCGCCACCATACTTCCTTACGATCAACCCAGTCGTTCTGAAGGAGGAGAAGGGGAGGGAGCGGTTTATCGTGGCTTTGTTTCGTATTCCCCACCTCAGTACACTATCCCGGGAGTGACTGCTCGTTTCTCGCAACTCGAAATCCAAGGCTCTTCAAGCGCTGCCATGGCATCAGTACACCAACTCGGCGTTGGTCCAACACCGGCGCGCCCTCGAAGCATGGTTGGATCGGGCAACCAAGACGTCGAGATGGATGTTGACCGCAACGCCAGCCCTGCTATAACCACGGGCACGAGGTTCGGGAGTGCTCCTCAAAGAGGAGACACGAGGATCGTTGTCATCTTGTACGGCACCGGCCAGGACAAGATTGTGTCCGTCTTCGCAGATGTTCTGGGGAAGCCATGCGTCATCCGCTCTGCATTTCAGGAGGTCAGCGTTGCTGATCAAGGGCTTGTGGTTGGCATTCCGGCAGAACTCGCTGCAAAGGACATTACCTCCCGCAATAAGGACCTGGTTGTGGCGATCAACGCCCACTGTGTCAACCTTGGGATGCCACCAGATGTCTTCCTCTCAGCTCAGTGCGACTACGAGTTCCTCTACACAGAAGCACCATTTTTTCGTCGAGACTTGTCCAGATTCATCTCCTTCACTCTGGGTCAGATCTGTCACCACGAAACGTTGATGCAGAAACCACGAACGTACTTCATCTCTACTACCTTTCCAGACGTCAGTGCTGCGTTGCCAAATATCGACATCCTCACCGTCGGCGCCGACGCGGTGGAAATTCGTGTTGATCTTCTCAAGGAGCCCCTTGGCGACGGCACATATTCAGCCATCCCGAGCCTTAGCTATGTCGGACAGCAGCTAATGCTCCTGCGTCAGCGGACAGAACTCCCAATAATATTCACCACTAGGTGTACGAGAGAAAACGGTCGCTTCCCCATGGAGAACCCTGACATTTACTATGAATATCTTTACCGAGCAATCCAATGGGGAGTCGAGTATATCGACGTGGAACTCTGGCTTCCGGAAGCCATTCGAAAGAAGCTTTGGGAACAGAAGGGGAGCAGTCGTATCATGTCTGCGTTCCACGACTTTTCTGGTACCTTCAAATGGCCCTCGTCCCAAGCCGAGCAGGTGTACGTTGAATCAAGCAGGTACGCCGATATAATCAAGATGATTGCCATAATCAACGACCACAACGAAAACTTTGAGTTGGAGTACTTCCGCTCGAAAATGCGAGCAGATTATCCGGATTCCCCGCCATTCTCTGGAGTTAACATGGGAGAAACCGGCCAGTTCTCACGTACTCTGAACAAGGTGTTCACCCCCATCACTCATCCATTGTTGCCGATAGTCGCAGCTCCAGGTCAAATGAGCGCGTCGGAGATTAACGCGGCTTTGGCACTGCTTGGACAGCTTCCCAAGAAGAGCATATATGGCATCACAACACCGGCTTTCCGAAGTTCAACCCCGCAAGCACCATTCTATGAGAAGTGCTTCAATGAACTGGGCCTGCCGCATTACTTCGCCGTTGTAGAGCGCTTGCCAAACAACTTTTCAAGCATGGAGGCTTGGTGTAATCAAAAGAACTTTGGTGGTGCCTACCTCAGCCCACCAGTGTCATGGAGTAGCCTTCTCAAGGCCAGCCCGTTCTTTGCTTCGCTCAACGGCGGCAAGGGCGCGGAGTTGACTGAGGCAGCTCGCCTGATCGGTACTGTGGACACAATCATAGTCAAGTCGGGTTCTTCATCTTCGGCATCTTCTGCCCCAGCGTCGATTCCCTCGAGCCCTCGTCATGGGCACCATGACTCTTTCGGTCACTTGGGGTCACACATCTCCGGCTTGTCTCCGAACACATCATTGATCCTGGATAATGCTAGTTGGCGTGGTATCATCAGCACGCTGACCAGAGATATGGCGCCTTCCGCCTACTTCGGCCGAACTGCTGTCGTACTGGCTTCGTCTGGAGAAGATGCCGCATCAGTCATGTACGCTCTGAAAGCACTCCGTATGGCAAAGATATATACCGTTGGCTTTCGAACACCGCCAGCTCTGGCCCGTGATGGACCTGTCATTGAGCCGTTCAACAGTCTGGAGAGCCTCAAGAAGGCACAAACTGTAAGCGATGATGCAGCTCCCTTCTTGTTCGTTTCGGCTCTCGGGGCAGACAAGAGCAACCTCGTCGGTATGCTGGTGCGTGTCTTTGGCGCCAATGTGCGAGGAAACTCAAACTTTAAGAAAGTCTTCCTCGATCTCGCCGACACCGCAGGTGCAAGAAAAGGTGGTGATCCCGGCCTGATTGCTCAGCAGGCGGGATTTTCGGCGTACGGTGTTGCTGACACGGCCGCCTTTACCACCGTCGAGACTCTGAGGCTACTGGTCGGTCAGAATGTGCCCTACAGTTTTGTCAGATTGGCAAGTGGCAGAGGCATGTTCTGAGTCGTGTAAAGAGGACTAGCATTTGAGCTTCACCAGTCCTTCGGATGTCCAAGAGGCCGGCTTTTTCTGCGCCTTTTTGTTCCGTTGGACTGGAGAGGAGTTTCGAAGGACTGGACCATGGGCAACGGTTTGCTTGCTTTATCACCGTAATTCTACGTCAACCACGGTCTTTGCCAGGCCACAAGAAGCAACATGAATCTGCGGCCAAGCTCCAGACCCCAGGTAGCTAGGGCACAGGCCAAGGCCTGTGGAGTTCCCCATGATAGCCAAGACAAACCATCGGCTGTCACCCCCAGTGCGGAGAATGGAGGGGGTGATCGAGCCAGGCCCGAAGCTGCATTTCCATGTCGACTCGGGGCCTGGAAGCCGGAGCTTGAGACCCACAATGTCATTTCCGATGCCAGGTCTCAGAGGAGCTGTGCAAAACGAAAGTGTGGACGCGGAAATGGTGCAGAAGAGCGTCTTATTGAGTAGGCGACTCATCGGGCAAGGAGATGGCCCATTGCATGAATGGCGTTTATTTGGAAGAGCAATGTGCTGGTAAGAAGAGAGAGATGAGATGATTTGTAGGGGGCATTCACAAGATCAGGTAGCTCACCGGTAAGGACGGACATCAACGAGGCGTGTTTTCCGCTTTCGAAGATGACGCCTTTTCTTTGTTTCGTTTTTAGTTTAAAGCGTGGGATTATCGAGGCACAATCGTGTCTATGACAATGTCATGTAGACAACGACCATTGGCAGTCCTCTAGAGAGGGTTGTCACTTTTCTGCGTATGGACTAATGCAATTCGTTATGGTCAAGGCAAGAAATCCTCTCATGTGAAAATTTTCTACTGAATACCCCTTTCTTTGTCGCTATTGGCAAGCCCGTTCTTGACGCTCCTCTACCTCTAAGCTCAGAATGATCGAGGCCTTTGCTCCTACTTTGCAATATACGTCAACGAAATCGCGGCTACGGATGCTCACCTCAAGTGGCGGAAAACAAGAAGATCTACAGGGTCCATCAGGGTCTTCGTAGTGTAGGCTATCCTGGGAGAAGGGAGAGAAAGGGGGGAAGGTGATCGCCAAACGAGGAGGGCTCAAGGTTGTGTCAGTGTAATCCGATGACGATGGGTATCCTACCCACCAACTTGCAATTTCTCAACGGGTCAAGTGTGGGCGAGAGCCATGCTGAGGACGATGGCCAGCGGGTAAAGAAGCAGCCAGCCACCTGCGGATATGGCTCAATGTGTCCATGATGATCCTCCCGCCATCCGCCTTCCCAAAGCTACGACGTTGCATTTTTGGTAATGCTTACATGGCTTGGTCATCGGCTCTGTGGATTTCGGTTGACAGACCGCAGTGACGGTGACAAGCCCAGCTTGGGAAAATGGTGAAGAGGTCTCATCTCGGTCTAAGCAGAGGTAAAGGCAGTAGAAGTCCTGCGCACTCCGCCCGCCATGCTCACCCCGTCTCGGCGAAGGCGGACTATCCACAGCCACTGGGCCCCGGCCGCCAGCTGAAAAAAGGTCAACGCAGGAAGAAAGGCAGTTCCCCCACCTCACCAGAGCTGGGATGGTGATGTGTGGTAGTGGTGGTGGTGGTGGTGGTGACGTCTAGAGAAGGCAACGACAAGGAGACCTCCTCTCCCCTCAACCCCAATGAACCAGAAAACACCCTCGTCATGCAAGGGCGGGAAACGAAGACCGTGCCGTCCCCTGCGCTGGTCTGGTTGCGGTCGTCCCCAGTCGAGCCGATCGGGAACTGCGTTTTAACGAACGGGGTCAGGGCGAAGAACATTGGATCGACGAATGGGATGCGGATATCACCGTGATTGGGGCTGGCTCGGGCGAGAGGACGGCACGCAGAAAGTCTCAAGAGTGTGGGTGTTGTATGTGTTGATGAAGGGCAGGGCAAATGGACTTGCCGCATGCTCCGGGGGACTGGATTATATCATAAGTGGATTACCAGGTTTCTGATATTGGAACCAGCACATAGCCTAGCTCAGCGACTCGGATGTGCTAGAGACGAAGAAAAGAAGTAGGCCTTGTCTAGAGGGGTGTGAGTAGGATGTGAACTCCTTTTGCTTCAAAGTCCCTGCGATGTTTGGATTTCTAAATTGCCTCCTCAGCCCTCGAAAGCAACCTATGCCTTGTAATCGGTTCATTTCGACGTGTCACGACATCAGAGAGAAAGGCAAACCGAAATAAACAAGCTGGTGGTGTAACAGACGTCGAGATCCCTCCGTGAACTGACACGACATAGCGCGCATGTACATGTCGGTCTGACTGCTGACTATGCTATCCCGTTGCCGGGGATTCATCTGTCGCTCTCGACAGGGCCAGGTCTGCTATCGACGCGTCTATAACCGTACGGTGATGGAGCGCGGCTGAATCACATATTGCTAATCTCACTCACAAATGATTGCCAAGGCCGTAAAGAGGCATGCACAGCGACAAAGTTATGAATACGTCTGGCAGGAAGGGCGTCAACGGACTAATACCTGGTTGACGTTGATGGCGTAAACACCGGGGAATCATATCTGGCCAGGCTCGACGCATTTAGTGGTGCCCCCCCCCTCCGGAAAGAGATGACAGTCAACCGTTGATGGGGGTGGCTGACATGGCTGTTGTCGACGACTCGCTATTCGCTATATGTCATCGCGAGGCGTCGTCGTTGCGCGGGAAGTTAGCCCCCGTTTCTGCCCATATTGGGTCAAGACGAACGTCGCCCCGCCTCCTCCTCTCAGTAGCTCTCTGAACGCTTTCGCTGCCATGTCCCAGTGGCGTGTCGGGCCGGCATTTCTTAATGATCAGGTGTTGCAGAGCACACGTGTAGTAGATGAGAGTGATTCTGTAGTTCTGTACGAAATCAGGGTTCAAGACCTGCAGAAAGTAGTGGATGCGCGGAGGAGTGTGGGGAGAGAGGGGACGTTGAGCGGAGTCACGAATCGATGGTCTCCTTCGACCCCAGCTTCGGACAAAGGTCTCGAGTCAGAAGTAGGTGGTCCGGCTTCGTTCCCCAAATTCTCCAAAGTCTGCGAGGGCCGTGATGGTGATTGGTACGGCTGGAAGACGCCGTTGGGATGGAGGTGACGAGTCTTACTGGGTCAAGAGACCTTGTGGGACGGGTGCGCGCCTAACCGCCCATAAGCTTAAACAAGAACATGCAAGGGAACTTTTGGAGTGGATGGAGGGCGAAGCCGTGAGAAAGTGTGGTTCGATACATGAGGATTCATGAGTTGTTGACTTACGGAAGGATCATAGCCTTTGATGATGTTGTCAGAGCTCTCGGATCAAAGAGCTCTGAGCAGAGTTTGGTCATTCCATTGCATGTTCCGGCAGTTTGGACAATGAAGGCGTGGATACTGCCCTGACTCCCGCATAGCTAGTTTCCGTGAACACGGAGAGCCCGGCTCGATAAATGAAGGCAGCGCCATGACAGGTAGGTGAACCATGCCATCAGCCGCAGTCGTAAATTGCTGTCCAGGCCGTCCCTCTGAACGCCACCGACGGGGACGGGGTACTCTAATGAGATACCTTGAGCCTAAGAGTCCAATGTTCGCCTGCAAATGGGCATGAACAGACAACCCTTTCCGATCTAGTGCCTGTATGATGTATATTAAGTGACAACTCATCGTCGGCCTTGATCCGGCAGAACGTTGTTGCGCTGCCCAATTCCTTCTATCAACCATGTCGCAGCCTTTGTAGGGCTATCTTGGACGTTCCCGGCGGTCCGGCAGCCTTTTCAACCGAAAAGACCATGCTTGCTGTAGAATCATACCTGACTGATAGCTGACAGTGATATAGATCTTCGGTTGGTGAGCCGGTGCGAGGATCGTCAGGACGGCCCATGGAATGGAATATGGAACAAGTTGCTAAGAGCGGTAGGTGACATTGGCTCAAACGATATCGCGAAGGCTTTCCTGTGATAAGTACAGGGGAGTTATGGTATTGGTTTATACCTGGCCTTTCCTTCAGTCCGGGTGGCGGCAGTTGTGGGTGTAGTACGACCGCCGTTGCTTGGCGATACAGGTGTTCTCTGCTTCCAGTCTTCTTTCCCGTCACATTATGGCGGCCCTTGCCATGCTGTCAAGGTCGTGTCAAAGCCTCGGACCTTTCCAGACGGGTGCCGAGCAACTTGGACGAGGGCCTAAATAAGTTCGAGAAATTAGATGCGGGTTTGCCATTATGAGATTGGACGGCCATAACCCGGAGCCGAGACCGGCGGCTCGAGAGAACCGCGTTTTGCTCCTTGCTAAGTTGCTCCTGAGCTCTGACGGGGCTCTTGTGTTACGTCTAGGACCCACGCGTGGCGGTCAAGACTCGGATGCAACAACGGCATAGAGATTGGTGATGGGGAAATGGCCGAAGGCGATCCGAATAAGGTAAAGAACATCCGAAGCTTAAGTTTCAGGTCATCACGTCGTTTCTCACCTCCGAGCGTTTTTGAATGCCCAAGTCTTGCTGCGCCAAGAGAGCAAACTTGCGTCAACGGCGCCAAAATGGAGAGAAAATGGTATCTCTGCTTGGCAACATACACTTTCTCCTTCAACGATCGTATCCACCACGTTGTGGGTTGGGGTTTAGCTCAGCAGACGGGAGATGGATGCAGAGTCAAAGCTTCTCTCGGTAACATATCTGAGTCGATGTCTGATGATGATGGATGGCCTCTTGTTGAACAGTGCTCTCTTTCCACCACACCTCATTTGAAAGGCGGCAGCTTGAGCATCCGGATGGCCAACCCTATTACTGATCCATGCGTCGAGAGACACACTGCAGCCACGTTTGTAATAATTATTCTCTACCGTGGTGCCGTGCTCGCTTCAAACCGCCCGTCTCATGCGTTCGTGTTGAGGCTTGGAAGGCATGGACGTTGGCCCCCAATCTGGAGATTGCGGCCGTTGTTCTTTTTGCCTCGGTGCAGTAGTGCTGGAAACCGTCTCGCAAATTGAATGGCCGTTGGGTGTTGTGGCTGTATGCACACCATCGGACCCGGGCCTGGAGCGAAGCGGCATGAGCAGCATGTATCGGGCTATTCCCATAGGAGACCAGTGAACCCCAGTCAGGGCCTTTTGGATGCCGTGGTGCCCGGCCTGTGTCGGGCTCTTCAACTCTGACTCTTGGGGTCTCCCACCTGGCACCTTCGGCCGCTATTCGGCTCTGGAGTGCATGAGGGGACAAGGTCTCTGGATGTCATGTGTACAGGTGCGGGGCAAGCTGTGTGCACCAACGTATGAATGCGACTTGCCAATATTCACTCCCAGGTCGTCTAGACTTACTCAATGAAGGTCTCGAGAAAGTGCCGGAGATGCCAGCCGGGGCTGGGTTCCGCTAGTTGCTCGCTGTAATTGCGACTTTGGGCGAGGCCCGTTGGAAAGTGTCCACCTCTTTTGTGGGGGGATGCCCATGTTGAAGTTTGAATAGTAGGCCAACTTGTCAATCAAGCTTGGGTTCATGGAGGTAGGCGTAGGTACGAATAGATTCTTTCAGCGTGGACGATGTCCTTCGTTCGAGATGGCCAATCCATGTGAAGGGAAAAGTGATGGTTTGACGCTGACGATAAGGTTGATACCACGACATGACTCTTGTGTGATGCTGAATATCGAGCATAAGCAAGGGTGGACGACCAAGTTGTGGCTTTGCTTTACGCGTGGATGATGCTGTGGCGGATCTACGAGCAATCCGGGGAAAGCCCCTCGGGCCCAAGCCAGGGTGTCAGTGTCGAGCTCCAGGATACAGACGAAGACTCGCCGCGGGTGGCTTGCGCTGGTTCGATTCGGCACTGACCAACGTCAGTCGTTCATGATCTGGTTCAAAGCATGCTCTGATTCGAGCGGTAGCCGGCCTGTGTGGTCGTTCTCAATGTCGTCGAAAGGGGATCCACGAGAAAATGCGAACTTGAGTCAGTCCGTAGTTAACGGTTTCTACATCTGGGTATAGACTTGTTGCAAGTACTTCCTAGCGACATCGAACGAACTGTAGTGGAAACCTCATCCCCCGAAGAGTTGAGACGCACTTGGCATTCAGCGAGGTGGATGGCACCAGCAGGAGGACAAAAGTAGAAAGCTTCTCCGCATCGATCGGCATGGTCTCCGCTCCCCTTCGACCGGAGGCTCTTGGTGCAAAGTTCTCCAATTCTTCTCGACGTTGTGATGTGATGGCTTGGGTGACGAAGGCAGTAGCTTGTGGGTGCGTGCCTGTGCCTGTGCTATCACCTACAAGATCTTTGGTCCCGAGCCGCCCCCCCCTTGCGGGAGAGAATGCTGGCGAGCCGGGATCATCGCCATGCATTGACCATATCTGGTTGCCATGTGGTGCGATCCTCTAGTGCAGACACGCAGACTGGCAGACTCGCTGCCTGGCACCGAATAGGTAGAGCCATGAGCCAAGATAGACGGGCGGATGGTTGATAAGAAGAAAGTTATTGGTCGAAGGTAGAGTGAGCAGACACAAGCTACGTTCTCATGGCTGTGTCAGGTCGGATCGGAGGGCGGGTGAGATTCCACTTCTATGCGGGATGGGTGGCTAGAGCAGCATGTCGCCGTCCAGACCGACAAGGCATATTCGTGGGATACAATGCATTCGTCCTTTTGTCGTAAGGAAGGAATGAGACGGGCGTAGAGCTGTTCATTTGGTCCTAATCTGTGGCAAGCATCCGCAATCTTGTTGACATCGTGCGTTGTTATGTTGCAGCGGAAATGACGAGACGACGGTCCACTGTGGCCGGTTTCTTCACGGCGCTTCTCTACGGCTTTGGTACCCAGGATGCCAAGGCCCTGGAATCTGTAGATGCAAGTGCCTATCGATGTTATCTCGCAAGGTAAGCACAAGACGGGTTTGAACGTCCCAATCGAGGAGCTGCGAAGCTATCCTCGGCACGGCAAGAAGAACATTCATCCCAACTTTCCCAAGTCTCGGTCGATCTCTATATGTCCTTCCTAATGTGCAACTGTCTGACAAGGCTCACCGCCCGTAGCAACGACGGAAGGTTCGCTCGTCATCGGTCAGTAATCAGCACGAGCCAGGGAGGAAGGCAAGGTCTTGGAGGGTTTGATACTATCCGATATGAGTGAGGGCCATGTTAGTGTGTCTTTGCGCGGAAAGAAGTGAGACATTCTGTTCGAGGACCCGTCTAATCTGCAGCAACGAAACAACTAGTCCGTCGGCCCAGCCTGGTAACTGACATGTAGACAAGACACCATCAGCAGAATGGACAAAGGCAGAGGCAACGTCCCATGATAGCCAGTATCAAGTGTGGATTCTATCGTACTTACTCCGTATAGACCATCTAAATCCGTACTCACCTCGAGGCATGTCACCTGCCAACTGGGTCATCATGGTCTAGCCGTTCTACTCACATACCTACTACGGATACATCATCCTTGCATGCCCTTGTTCTTCTTTTGCAGCTCTCCGAAGTTCGAACGGTAGCCCGCCTACGATGTGTCCCTGGCCCGCGGCTTACCTCGATTAAGGCAGTCTAGGCAAGGATCCTATTTCGTCTCATCTTTTTTTTTTCCCTCGCAGGCCCCCCATGATCCATCCCCCTTTTCAGCAGACATGCAGACAACAAATCATACCGCTTTTCTGAAGCTGGGGGCCAATCGCCACCAGCGCAGAAAAGGGAATCTTTACGAACGGGTAGCATGCATGGTCTGGGCAGTGGACATGTCTGTCATACCGTAAGCGGTACTTCTTCACACCTAGCTTCGTCCGAGGCATAGAGTACCGCAGTCATGCTTAAACGGTGGAGGACCGGCACGATGCCAAATCGAACCTCTAGTGCCGCCTGGAAGGCTATGGCGTCTTTCGGTATTTTGCCTTCTTTTTCTTTTTTTCTGCTTCGTTTCTTATTCCCATCGATCCGTTCGAGATCTGACACAGACACTACATGGGCATGTTTGGCGGACCGGCCCTTGATCTCGGTGAAAGAGCTGCCAAGCGAACGTCATCTCGGGGATGGTATAACACCTATGGCTGGTTTGACCAGTGTACTGCGTTATAAATGAGTTGTTACTTAATCTGTCAAGTGTCAGTGTCAAACGTCAGAAGCAGCAGAGCCATGCCTGGGGCTCGTGTGAAGCCATGTCGAAGATGAAGAAGAAATGACATGTTGCAGGCTCGACAAGGCTGCGCCAAGGACACCCCTACGGCTGGATTGATTAGATGGCCCGATCTTGGCGGTCCGGTGAGTGCCGGCTTGACCAACGGGGTCCGACACAGTGGTCTGGCACCAGGTGTGATTACCCAGGACAGGGGAGCCCGTCACTTTCCCGTGTCCCTTTTCCGCCCGTGCGAGAGGGCTGTTGAATATCCGCTTTTTCGTATAACAAACTGCATACAAAGTCAGGGCCTCACGGGGCGGTCTGCCGGGACTGGATGCTTCCTCAATGGACAGGGAAGAAGTGAAGCCGGTTGGCGACGGCAAGTCGGGGATCCGGGCTTTAGAAAGGCCCTGACATTGGTAATGGTCATCCACCCAACAAGTCGCCGATCTGATCTGCCTATAGGCCTACAGGCTATCGGGACATGACGAGAATGCATTGCCAGGCACCTTGTTGCTTGAACGTTCATGTTCGTCCTAAGATACAGTGGCCGTCGATCCAAACAAGGCCCGTCTCAGCTTGTTGGAGAACGGTTGGCCTTGTCCTCCACTCGTCGTTTCTTTTGTAGATGTGATGCCGTATCCGTCCGGTACTTGAAAAGGCACCGATAGATACCTGCTCTGGGGAAGCGCATGCATGGGCCATGTATGTAATTTGGATCAAGTACCGGCCTCAACAGGTGCCGCCTGGGTCGATGAGACGCCCATCAACCGGGCTTTTACTGCGTCAGTGCATGGCTTTCGCACGTCCCCTTGGACTTTTGAGGGGAACGTGGTGGGCAGTAGCAGCAGTACAAGGGGGGCTCTTAGGTCCCATTCCAATTGTGAAGGGTATCAGATGTTTGCGGAAGGTCGATAGCGAAGCTCATGGCATTCTAGCTTGATAGGACCCAGATCAGACTTTTATATGGGTTGAAACTGGATTCCGGTGGATTAGACCAAGACAATTCTAGCTGTCGTGATGAATGAGGCCGAGAATCCCCCTGCCAGCGGCGAGTCTAGATGATCAAGAGCATGGTTGTCAAGAGCCCGCGACTGGATTCTGGCGCCCACGTGTTGATTAATTCGTGAGACGCCACTGCCCGCCGGGCATACCTACTCAGGACTGTGACAGAGGGTCACAGCTCTGATGGGCAGAGGTTAGATTGCTCGGCTGTTACCCCAAGGCATGAGGGTCAAAAAGGTTAATGAATGAGATGTGGATAGATGTTTTCGAGAAACGACCCATCTTTACGAGTTTGTGGTGAGTTGCAGAGTCATGTCCTAGTTGCACTTCGGGCGGAACGGGTGTTGCGTGCCTTAGGGTTTGTCGGTCGCGGTGGAGAGTTACCACGCGCTGTATGCCGTGTAAGGTAAGGCATGGTGTTCTGAGAGACCGTATTCCTAGCCAGAGAAGGCAACATCTGCTCTCATTCAAAAGCCTGAGACCAGGGGATGTCCATGATGCCATTGTTGAGGCCATGGAGAGAGTCAGAGCATTGGACCCCGTACCGGTCAGCAAATATCGGACAAATTCTGAACAGTTGTTAGTTAGTGTAATTGGCACACCTACGTCTGGATGAGGCCTATGGAGAATATTGTGTATGGCAGGACTGCGGAACCACCCAGAGTCCCTTGATCACCTCGGGTCTGTCCAGTTGCGGGAAAGGAGGGGTGACCTGGGGCTGACCAGTCCCGCCGAGGATACGACTATACAGGACAGGGACGGGTCGGGTTCTGCCCAGGTCAGTGTGTCGGTAACTTCTGGCGAGGGTCGCCGGGACTTTGCGTCCAACATGCATGGGCCAGTTGAGACTTGAGGTTGACATCAACGGACTTTGTAAGGTCACCAATCTATTTCTACCTTGCTGTCATATTCAGGGCTCGAGGTCGACGAGACTTTCCCAAGAACCTTGCTTCCCTGTAATGCATCAGCACCCAGTTCCTGTACGGGAACTACGTCCACCATCTTTGGTACGCAGCAAGATTCGATCAGGGAAGCAGCTTGACTACAGCACCGAGTTGGCAATATCAACGTGGTTAGTTGGGCACAAGAGTGCTGCTCGGGCAGGTTCTGCGGCCAGCCGTTGACTCGGGATTAACGAGCTTGCCGTTCACCATATATTAACTGCTCGAGCATGTCTGTGATCCGACTCTCATCTTGCATGATGCCAGCCGCTCTCTGTTGTAGGGGTTGAGTGGATGGTGCGGCAGGCAACGGTAGCGGCATCAAGACGGCGCAGTTTCAACCTCATTTATCAGTTATCTGAAGACCAAACCGCAAATGTGATGAACAGATTGACCAGGTGCGGAAGAGATGTACATTGGCGGTTCAAGGCCAATTTCGTTATACCTCCACTTTGAAATTCGAGACGTCCTTCTCTAGGCACGCTGGCGTACAGTATCTTTTCAAACCCAGAGACAACACGGTCCACCATCGCCAAACTCGGTTGTTGCATCACAGATGTCATCTCACATCACTAGGTCCCGTGGTTCCTCCCATGTTCTGTTTTGCTTTTCTTTTGGCTTGGCATATGCCATGCCGCAAACTTCCAAGTCGTCTTGACTTACGAATACTCCGTACAATTGTTCGTCTCGCTGCACCGGTTCGGACGATTCACACCCACCACAAACAATGAACCGGAAAGACCGGCTGTCTCTCGCTCTATGTCCTGTCCGGTAAACGAACGATGCCGTGTTGTGCGGTAGAGCGGCTCCCTCCTTCATCTTGATTCTCAGGCGCACAATTCCATGACTGACTTTGACGACAACCCGACCCAACCAGGGCCCAACCTAGACAGATTACATGTCCTGTCCCCAGCCTGTCCTCAGGCACTTTCTGAATTGTCTGGCTGTCTGACATCTGATCCCTACCGACAGGAAGTGGTATCCTGCTGTACGTCTCCCATCTGGGTCCATCTGAGCGAGGCGACCTGTCCATCTTGCATCCCCCTCCTCATTTTAGAGCGCGCTACAGCTGTGCGCTGCAGTGACGGCACGCGCTGCACTTGCTCACAAGCTCACTTCTTTTTTCATCTCCAAAAAACCCCACACATCCCATCCAGCTCCAACCCTTGCAAGCCCTCCATCGAGTACCATCCTCGCCTCCAATGCTCGTCGTCGTCCTTCCCCATCATGTAGGTATGTAGGTATCCCCGGGTTGTGTGAGAGAAGAAGAAACAACGACAGCGCCACAAAGCAGGTACATCACAGTTTGCTAGCCACGCGAGTCTGCAGCAACCCGTCTCGAAGGGGGAGGTCGCTCGGGCGCCTCGAGGATTCCTGTCCAATGTCCTTAGTTTGTCTGACCAGTCAGCGCTGACAGACTATCACGGATTATCCAGAGGCAGCAACAGTTAACCGGTGTGTGGTGTTGAAATTGTTGTATCACGACATGGCACGGCATGATGAGACTTGTTTTATGTACAGAAAGAAGGTTGAAGGCAGCGGCGGCCTACATCTGCCTTGTCCCTGTCCGGCTCTGGATTTTTTTGCCTTTCGCCACGAGTCGTTCATTAACTCTATCCAGGGTCTTTTGAAAATTGCTCTGGATGTTCCTTTACATTTCTTCACCTCGACTCATTGCGCCCTCTCAACACTATTACAGCAGCTTTCTCTACTGTAACAACGCCGCCCGAGATCAATGTGTGTTTCGGTATCGGACCATGCACGCCGGATGTCGAAGAAGTTACCACGCGGTAGGCAACGGGGAAGATGAAGTATCTTTAGATATCGATAGCTACCCAAACCCGGCTGGGAAGACATCTGAGCAATTCTCACCATGTACTTCGCTCGTACGGATACACCGCACACCATGGAAGGCCTGGCTGAAAGTACCGGGCCAGGTACTCCGGGATGGCCATTCGCAGTGCCGCTTTGCGAATACAGAGCGGATACCCGTCTTTTGATGACTGGGTCTCTCGTCCGGGGCACAGCGAACGAAAAGAAGGAAAACGAGACAAGGGACGGCGGGCGTCATCCCAGTCTGCCAGCACCAGCCCGGCTCCCCAGTCGCATCGAGACCTTGGACAGAACAAGACAAGCCTCTGTGATCAAACCGCCCCTACCCCGGCCTCCACGCTACCGAAGCAGCAACCTGCCTTGCCCCATCTTTCCCCAACATCGTGCCCCCCCCCTCTTCAGACTTGCTCCGAGTACCTCCTCTCGCAGTCTCACTCCGTGGTGCCTCTAGTCTCTCCCTCTGTGTGTCTCTCACTCCGGCGCCTTCATTCTTCCCTCGGTCCTTTCTTTGGGCCTCCTTCTCCTCATCCTCCCCAAGCTAATACCTGCCAACTGCCAACCTATCCGTATAGAGTACACTACGTATCCCTCTCCTCACACGCTCACACATCCACTCTATACCTGCTCTCTCTGCCAGACTTTGTGAGGTGATCCAGGCCTGGACAGCAGACATCCTCGAATCTCTCTAGAGCCCAGTGTCCACTGCTACCACCCCGGCTCGCCTTCTTCTCTTTTTTTCTGCCCCCTTCGTGCAACCTCCCCTTCACTTCTGCCTTGATTGGACTTGAGCTCCTTGTCAATCTCTTCCCCCTGGTTCTGTAACCGTTCCCTTTTGATCCCCTGCTGCTTGTGCTTGATGCATCCGAACTGCTTTCTTTCCACGCAAGAATAACGAGAGACGAACACACCCTAGTCGGCTGCACTAGCCACCTCCACATGTCTACTCCTAGACGACTGCTGGGGGGGAAAGACAGTCATCATTTTACCTACTAGGCCCGGCCTGGCAACCTCTTTACCTTTCTTTACTTCATAACTTCACCGGTCCCCGATCCTGTCCCGTTAGCTAGGCCTCTTGTCTAGTTTCTGTGCTTCTGCACTTCATCGTGAGCCTCTCAACTCAGCTCATTTGCTTCACGACGGCCCAGCTAGACGACTGCCAGGCCCTTTTCAAGCCACCTCGATATGACCTGATTAACAACAGCTTTGCCCTCCAACCGGCCTACGCTAGCTACTCGGCTTGCTTAAAACAACTGATTTCCACCCCACGTCTACCGGCGGCGCTCCGAACCCGAACCATTCGACGACCCTGGGTCCCTTTTTACAATCACCGACCCAATCTTTTGGATGATGTCGATGTCTGTATACGAATCAATGAACGGACTTCCCCCTCCTGGTATCCACCCTGTGGCCATGTCCCGTCCGCAAGTCGGTATTGAGCGCCTACCGACCCGGCGACTAAGCAATGAGCCTCGGGAGTCTATGAACTGCAAATCATGCCGCAAGCGCAAGGTGAGACAGCATGACGACCTCTCAGCCTCGCCCAGGGCAGGGTCTTTACAAAACCATAGAGCCTCTGTCTGACTGAACATAACCATTAGATCAAGTGTAATCGGCTACGCCCATCCTGTGAGGCCTGTCAAGTTTTTCAGTGCCCTTGCGTATACGGTAAGCCAACCTTTCACGTGCTTAGAGATAAAAAGATGGAACTGGGGAAGGTTTTAAGAGGCTGATGTGTTTTACGCTTGCTTTTAGATGCCGTGCCCAAGAAGCGTGGGCCAAAGACAGATGTGTTGGAAGCACTGTTGAAGAGGGTCGATGGGTTGGAGGCAAAATTGAAGGAGAAGAATGCTGGGGAGCAGACTCCCACCACGCCGACTACCGCAGGAATCAAGGATGAAGAAACCTCACGAGCAGACGACATTCCCGACGATGACCCAAATCCCAAGCGTATAGCATTGGACACCAAAGTAGACGCTGACGAGTCTGCCGTTTACTCGCCAGCTCCGGCAAGGTAGGTCATGATGCTTGGGCGGGAAGTTCAGGTGGATAGATGGACTGACTTTGGCAGTGAACCTTCACCACCTACCGTTCAACCCGACGCGCTGCTAGACACCTACTTCTCGCGGTTTCACTCCAAGCCCTACCACATCTTGGACGAATCATCTGTCCGGCAACGACTTCAACTGAACCAATTACCGAATTATTTGGTTCACGGGATCTACGCTGTCGCTGCAAGGTAATTGTGAGCATCAATAACTGATCAAATTCGCTGACCGGACTATTAGATACACACCACATCCTAGTGGGTACCAGTCAGCTGTGCATCTAAGTGAAGACTTCGCTTCGCGGGCCAGAGCAGAGATTGACACCGATGAGCCTTCGGTCGACGCCTTGCAGGCTCTGCTCCTGCTGGTCATCGCCTTCACTGCAGCAGGCAAAGGCAAGAAGGCGTATATGCTGATGAGTAGGTTACGGGAATTAGGAGCAACATTGGAAGTTGAGATGCTGACATGGTGTACAGCAAATGCAGTTGGAATGGCAATGGCTCTCGAAACTCATCGCGAGATGGACAACAATGCACGCGTAACGCCAGTTGAGCGAGAAATGAGGAGGAGACTTTTCTGGACATGTTACTTACTCGACCGTTTTCTGGCTTGCGGCTCCAAGCGTCCGTCTCTCATCGGCGACAAGACCATCCTTCTCCGGCTTCCATGTTGGTCACCGAACCCTTCAGTACCCCCAATCGACGGCGAGTTCTTTCAGTCCGGGTCCAATCTGCAATTCCTTCAGGGAAGCGGGAAGAAGTCTCAAGGTAGCACGGGAATGCTCATCGACATCAGCCGGATTCTGGGTATAACGAACCGCTACCTAGCTGCTGGAGGTGTGAAGGGCGACTCTCATTTCCCATGGCATTCACTTTCAAACCTGTCAAAGATTCGTCAAGATTTGGACATCTGGGCTTCCGGCACCGAGGACGTTTTTTCGAGCCTCGATACGCTATTCGGGCAGCCCGACTCGACAATTCTAGTCCTGAGCAAACTCATCTATCACCTGATTCATTGCCTCATTTACCGACCATTTCTACCCATCGACCTCGCCGAGCTCGCTGGAACCGGTCAGCACCAATCTTGGCAGATTGAAGCAACAAACATGTGCTTTTTGCACGCAAACGCAATCTCTGAGCTTGTCGAACTTGGAAAGCAGACCGGCACAATTGAATGGCCGGCTTTCGTTGGGTATTGCATATGCACCGCCGGCACAGTCCACATTCACGGTGCCCACTACAACAAGAATGGCAATGGTGACTCGACTGTGTTCAGCATGTCAGCAGACTTCCTATCCAGAGAGATGCAGCAACTCAGCGAGCTCCGGTACGCTTGGGCAAGTGTCCAACATCAGAGGGAAACACTGCAAGGAATTTACAACGCTCATTCCGAACTGGTCAAAAGCCTTGCAAACAACCCTATGCGATATTCTCCGGCATTCCACCTCGAGGACTTTTTCGATCGCTACTCGAACATTGGCGGGCCCGGCGGTCAGACCTTCAACTTTGACGCGGCAAATTTGAGCCTTTCTGATGTGATTGTCGACTTCACCACAGACACCTACACAGGTCACGATCTCTATGCGCCTCGTGCCAATAGCATGAACGAGCCTGAGCGACCGAGCCTCAAGCGCAAGAACACAGCTCCATCTAGCCGGAAGCGTCCAGATGCCAAAGTCCTCTCACCGCTCAGCACGAGTCATATGGCGCGCCCGCATGGCCTGCCAACGCCTTCTCATGCCCGCCACTCCTTTTCACACCCAACCCCTACTATGGCGTCTCATCCGTCACCGGGAATGCTCGCGACACCCACATCTCTGCCCCCTCATCCCGAGACCATGGAGCATCCTTCCATGTCTGCCTCACACGGCCAATACGACGAAGCTGCGGCCAACAACGCAGCCGTGGCGGCAGCAGCGGCGGCAGGCTTTTCTCTCGGACCTCAGAGTCATCAGCAAGCCAACATGCCGGCGCTCTCCTCGAACTCCTTCTCTCCGCAGTTCAGCTTTGCCACGCCAGGGGCAAATGGGAACAATGAGGTAGGGGGCAACTACAATGACCCCATGTTCGGCGGACTACCAACAAATGCATTTGGTAGTCCAGCCGCGTGGCATGGGGACGACGGTGGAAACAAGGTAGCCGGTGTCGCCGCGCCCAGTCCTGGAAACAAGAGCAACAACGGAAGCACTGGCACCGGCCCAGGTGAGGAGAAGGACCCATTCTTGAGCCTCCTGGAGCAACTCGCGGAAAACGAGCACCAATTCGCTCGGGGCCCAGGCAGTGAGTTGGACTTCTTTTTCGGTGGTACTGGAGCGTCGCAGTAGGATTTTGTACGATTCAACGGTTTCATGTGGTTCCGGCTTCTCAGTCAACGGCCGCGGCCATTCGTCCCGCACTACGATACCTCCTTATTTGAACGCGAATTTTCTTTTGGATGTTGGGGTCAACACCTAGGGGCAACGGTCATCATTTAGAGATTTGGAAACAAAAAACAAAAGGCTCATGAGGATGGAAACGGCACTTCTGGGGGAGCTCTTGATGAAGGAATGATCTAGCATGCGTGGGAGTTCGGATCAGTTGTTTGCTCGGGGGACGTGTAAGATGAGTAATAGGTACGCCGAGTCCACGCCTTTCTGGCTAAGGGCTTCTTTACTGAGAAGAGAGAGTCTGCGGTTTCGAAGAGTAGGAGACGGCCGCCATTCTTGTTGGTAGCCCATGTGGCCCTGCTGCGGCCCGCTTAGGTGTTTTGAGCCTTTGAGAGTTCGAGACTCGTCCAAGTATACGCTTATCAGAGCTAGTCACAAACAATTCAAACAAATTTACCAAAATCATTATAACTTCCGACAGGGACTATGCATCAATTGACATCATTGCCTGCTGGACAATCGGAAGACGGTGAGGAATCAAATACCGACATGGCGCCGTTCTACGCCGTTCAAACGCATCGGTCTGATCCGATCGGACCCCTGAGTTACCGAATCACGGTTTCTGCAAGTATGGCCTTATTCCCCGAGATACTTTTTTTCTACGGCATCTATGTTGCCAAGATTACGGATGTTGGTTCACGTCTGGAGGTGAACATCGCCAAGGGACTTTGTGTGACTAGCTACCTTCGCTACCTCAAGGAGCAGTATGTACAGAATGGCATGCTGACTGTTGCTTATATCTTGGCAGTTGTTCACTTTACAGGAAGCCAACAGTCCTGTTCCTGATCTGAGAACCTTAGGCTTGGGATCTTGGGACTAGTCCGGGGGAAAAGGGCTGTGCTGTGGTATAGATTCTAGTTGAACCTCGGTCGCTAATACCGAGGTGCGTCGCTAACCCGTCCTCCCCAGTAAATGTGGCGCATGGCGGGGAAAACAAAAAGGATTGAGGGGAAATTGAGGGGAAGCCGAGGAGGGTGGTCTCGTGCCGTTAGTGCTAGGTGAGGGTAAGTACTATTGTGTAACAGGTCAAACTGCGAGAGCTTCTTGTGTAAAAGCCACAGCCAAGCCAAGCCCAAGCCAGCCTCGGTATTTGGCAGGCGGGACGGAACGTGTTCGAGAGAAAGAAGAATGAATGGCACGTTTGCGCCCTTCTTTGCAGATCAGGGTTTCTTCTTCTTTCACTGCTTGCCTTTCCCTTTCTTGCGTTGGCGAAGAAGAGGGTGTGTAGGGACGGTGCATGCGGCTCCGTGGTTACATGGCTCCTCGATTGAGTTGAACGGCTTGGGGGGGGGGGGGGATTAGCACAACGAATGGGACATAATTGGGGCCATTCTGTGTGGTTTTCTGTCTATTTGTCTCTTTTTGTCACGGAGCATCGGGCCGTCGCATCTTAGGCCCTTAATTGGAAAGAAGGGGAGAAGCGACAGTGGCAGCGGCGGCGGTGACGAGAGCGGAGAAGGAAAGAGAAGGGGGGGGGGGATATAACACGGCTTTTCTTATGGATGTTATGGGGTTTGGTAATGAGGTGGTATTGAAGTTGGGGTCGAGAACGTGACTGGGATTGCGGATACTCCGTACCTACATTCGAGAACGAGGTGGGATTCGCAGTGATCAGGTTAGGAGGGGTATGTCTGGGGTTTCTCAGGTGAGGTCAGCAAGTGGTGCCGTTAGGCCTGGCGAGGTAGTATTCGTACTAAAGCGAGAACGAGGGGGAATGCTGCAAGATAATAATGCGGGGAAGAGAAATAGAACAAGAAGCGATAGCTCCAAGACGGCTTCGTTCTCTGTTGGGTTTAGCGCTTTTGACTAGGGTTGTGGTTCAGCTGAGAGGGGGTGAGCATTTAAAGAATGCTTTGATATGTTGATCGTCTTATAGAAGGATCAATAGGATGAAGGATTGAGGGTCACAGGTGTGTTGGTCGGCGAGGGCCAGCCAACGTACCGTAGGAGGATGGAAAATGGACGGGTGGAAAAGGAAACCGTGGACGGCTGGTGGTTGTATTGTGGTTGATGTTGGTTTTCCGTGGGTTGAGTAACCTTCGGAGGTTGGACGGGAGGCATCAACCCACATGATCGGCGGCGCGCGTCGTGCATGGTGGGCAAGGGGCGCCTTTCACTGAGGAGGGCTTGAGGATGTTGGTTCCGGAGGTTGTTCGTCCTTTGGAATGTCTGGGGGTTGAAGGTTGTACGATGTGATGCTACATTGTGGGGTTTGCGGGGGTAAGATGTGGTCGGATTGGGGAATAATATGGACTTGGAAGAGATTGATTGAGAGAACAGGCGGCGACGAGGTATCTGTCGTGATGTGATGACCTTGGTTGGTTGCGAGTTCGTTACTTGGTGTGGCAGATACTATAGCTGGTGACCGTACCTAGAGTGTTCTAGGCCCTGGGTTCATGATTCCAGCAAAATGTCTGAGGCTTGACAGCTCTACGTACTCCAGAGATCCTATAGAAGACTGCTTTAACGTTATGCCGCTGATACGCGATATGAGAATGGTTCTCATATCTCTAGCAAGAGAGAGGAGGATTCATAGCCAATGATTGTTCCTTGATTCGATCATAGAGGATCGAAACCATATCAGAGACTCAAGAGCCGTAGTTTCCCGGAAGAAGATGACTTCGCCCTCATCTACATCTCTCAACTGCGCAACTCCTCACGATTTCTCAGTTGATAGAGGCGTATGTTCATACAATCAGAGTCTACTGACAAGTCGACTTGGATGTTTGGCCTCCCCGTAGATTTGCGCTGCTTTTTTGTGACGCAGCTAGAAACTTGCACTTACCTGGGCACACTTCTCTATTCAAGTTGCATTAGCCAAGCACTACAATTCGATCTTAATCGCAGAACGTTAAAGATTGGTTACAAGAAACTATGCAGGGGATTTATTGTGACAGAGTAATGCACTTCCGTCGTTGTATGAGTACCTATGAGGTAGTTTAGATAGGTCGCGGGATGCCCCTCCAGTTGCAAAGTCACCTGAGAGGCATTTTCTGACTATTAAGCCACACTGAGCTGTTCCATAATTCTAATCCGACTATGAAGAGAGCAATGTACCACTTCCCGCTAGGCTGCGTCTAGTATGCTGAGATTCCGAAAGTGATACGTGTAACCGTGGATTTTTCAAGTTTACATTGAGAAGACTGGGGGCTAAGATAAAATTAAGACACTCAAGAGCAGAACATGAGCGGGTTTAGACCCCATGACATCCCGGTGAATTAATGTTAGCCAGCTGAGCCAATTCTATGAGTCTTGATTGTACAGCATCGAAGATTTCAGCAATTCTTTCGAAAAGCACTAAGTCAGATAGCACACACGACAAAGGTATGCCTTGAGTTCAGCCCCATCCCCAGCAACGTGAATGAGTCGAATGTAGCCTTTGGCTACATGTAGGAACATTCGTTTACTCTTTGCTACTGCATCCATATGCCCCCTTTTATTTCATACCTACTTAATCACGCAACTCGTCCGCCGTCCTTGAAGGATGAAGAGCAGACTTCAATCAGGAGACAGTCGTTTATAGAACTTTAATAATGAAATAATTGATGCCCTCCGATACGTCTACCCTCACTACGGGATGTGTACTATGAATCCTGCTCAGATTATGAGAAGCCTCAACCTCATGGCCTATATAATCTATCTCAATTCGAGGATAAGGAAGCTACCGCAGTAAGCTTGGCAATGAGAAGGCTCCTACTTTCACACCTCTTACCATAGTGAGGAGGTCAAGTTCAGCCAGAAAATTACCTTCATGGTGTCTCGGTTTGAGGGTTTCTGTGGTTGATGTGATTGAGATCATATACTAACCTTCATGTACCTGATAATGAAGGGATTTCTACTAATCAAGAAACGAGCGGGTTCCTTCCTCAACTGTGGTGTGGTGTAATGAAGCAAGGACACAGGTAGAGCTGACGTGGAACAACACAATGCTTTGTTCACGTGGCTCTCAGACTCGGTTCCGAGGGCCAGCTCCTAGTCAACAACGACGAACAGCAAGCCCCCATCTTGTGCACACCGATCGAGCGCCTACAAGAGTACGATCACCATGGAGATAAACCCTCGTTGACTGTGAAACACTCATCCAAGTAAGTGATGTATGACACGACAGTCTTCTAAGGAACTTGGACTGGCATTGCTGCTCTCGAGTCGGTCTAGGTGTGGGTGATCGATGCCTCTTCTCCGATCTTTTTCGTGACGAGAATGAGATCCATTAAGGAGAGTCCTCCGGTGAAAGAAAGAACAAAAATTGCCAATCTATTTGAAAAGAGCAACAAAACTGATGTGCCATAGGAACCAATGAAGGAGGTATGACCACGTTAGACCAAGGTCGGTCCGCATGAACTGTCAACAACCTCATGTCCTCCAAGTCGAGCACGGCATACGTAAGTCATTCCAAATTAAACAGAGTGAGGAAAGACAACGGTAACGTTACCGCATTTGTCTACATAGCTGACACCCAGAACCGACAACTCACGAGAGGCGTCCATCTCACACTTTCCCGTTCCAAATATTCCCAGTCACGTAATTCCAAGAAGACCAGCATCACCTCCTAGAGACACTCCTAACGCCGTCGACGGCAAAGCTTTGGGCGAAATGAAACGCCACAACATCTGCTGAATATCTGCGAGAAAGAACCCTGGCTTGTAATAAGTGATAATATCCTAAGGCTGAAGGCCTTTTCGCTTGACTGTAATACCGAGGAAGAACCGCCCAATGTGATGTCAACTTGCACTCGATATGGCAAATAGCAACTCATCAAGTCCATCTTGAGCCTCAATAGAGAGATCTCAACATGAAACCCATTCACAATAATCGTCAAGTACCCGAAAATAGTCATATCAGTGGAACAGAAACGAGAATCAGGAAGGGCTACCGTCATACAAGCTCCCACTCAACCGAGTGTTAGACCCTGGCACTATGACCGGCGCATCTGGACCAAAGCAGAAAACCAACTACAAACCCCAGACGGCTAATGCTTACTGCTAGAGATTCGTCGTTGGAAGGAAACGGCAGACAGACAGAAAGAGACTGGCAGTCCTTCCCCCTCTGTGTGCCCATTTGAATCATCCTCAGAAAATCTATCCAGCACCAGCACACAAAGCTGAGACGTCAATGGCAGAGCCCCTTCGCCAAGTCGTCGTGAATATCTCCGATCTCGTCTCGCGGCTAGCACTCTTGCAAAAGCCATGTGCCCGTATTCTCAGCTCACTGTAACCCTCTCAGCCGCCATCACCCTACCTTGGAACGAGGTGGACAGAGCCACAATCTGTTTGCGGCACGACTTTCCTATAATAGAAACATTCGTTGCCGCCAACCCGGTAGGCAAAAAGACCTTTGACTGCCCAGCAACTCGCAAACTCAGGCAAGACAAGCTTCTGCATCTAGGCTAGTCCGAGAAGTTGGCGGGCGGGCGATGCTGCCACAAGCTACTACTGTGTAGGTCGATAGTTACTGTAGGGCTGAAGCTGAATCTGAATCTACCACTCTCAATCAAATAGTGTTTGCAGTCACACATATTACACGTGCGAGCGAAACATGGGAGACAAAGGTCAAAACAGCGAAGCTGACTCGATAATCCCTAGCCGTTGGCACCTTAAACTTCCCATTGGGCGCTTGTAAGTTGCGGGTTGGCTCCCGGAACCTTGTTTGGTTGAAGAGGGATGAATAGCCGCGATCACGAGTCAGATGAAGTCGACCAGATGCAGCAGCGAGGCTCAAGACTTGATGGCAGTAAAGCATGTGGCTGGGTAGTCCGAGAGCATATGGGGGACACCGTGTTCAAGGTAGGCTGGAGCCTTGATTGTAATGAATCTGTCTCTATGGTACCCATGAATGACTCCGCCCTACTCGTAAAGACGGAAGATCACGATTACCTTTGCTTGATATACACAGTAATAGCTTGTTTAACTGTGGAGTTGCGAGGCGTTAATTGCACTGTGCCATGCTGCCATGGGAAAGTCACCATGTTTGCCTGCAACTATGCGCATTCGTCATTCTCGGGTTATTTTTGCCAAAATAAAGAAAGATCGACTTTTGGCACCGAGAAGAAACATGATTACATGGAGACTCCCAGGAAACCTTAACCAGTGGTAGACCGAGTAAGTGCTGTATGCTGTTTTTGGTGTTCAGGCAGGCCGAGGCAGCGCAGCGGTTGAGCTGCTCAAAAGTTTCAGACAGTATCGTAGGTTGTAGGATGCAACTGCTGTAGAAACGTGCGCGTAGCATATGTTGTGTGGGTATGCTTGTAATCGTCGGGAACTCTCAATCGCCCCGTCAAAGGCTCTTTTGGTCGCATTGGGAAGTATGCTCGCCCTGCTCTAATCCGGCTAGTAGCAGCGAAACGGACATTGACCGTGAGTTCGTATGGCACAGACACTGAGCTGATTGCCTGCCGGCGGTAGTGAGCGCACCGATTACATTTGCTCCATGGACAGCTGCCAGTTTTTCTTGGCATCGGAAGTCTTTGGAGGGGTCAAACTCGTACGAGGTTGGGTGCTTCCACGGAGAATGACTCGTAGAGCCCGTAGAAAATGCTTGGCCTTCACATCAGTTCAGTCTGTTGCAGTAACGGCGGTCCCAAGGTGCAAAGCAGCCAGTGGGCGGCAATCAGCCACAAAAAAACAAAAGTTGGTTGTCCTGAAAGTCCCTCAAAGTCCCGATTCGAATTTTTTCAGTCATCATCTTGAAACTTCTGGGTTGCAGTTGGTGGAAATCGCGAGGTGAGCTTTCGTTGGCGATCCGATATCTTTTGCGGGCCGTGGTCACAATGGCACAAGGAGGTTATCGATGGAGGCTCGCCTTCTCAAGAGTCAAGACTGGTGATGGCCTATGGTAGGCTGATCGGGTGGACATTCCGCCGTGGAGTCAAGGATCGGGGGTTGTGCTCGGACGTGGGATTGATACAACGAGATCAAAAGAAGGTTCTTTTGCAACGGTTCGGATGACGTTGTTTCCCCATGGTGCGGGCAATGTTGACGAGGTTCAGTTTCGAATGAGGGCGATCTCTTGACTCGAGCCGGGGTGTTGGTAGTCAAGTCTGTGGCTTCCCAGTGGCAGTTCGTTCACGAAGCGGGCAGACGACTTGGCCACATGATTGAAGTTCTCGAATTTCAAGGACAACAGTTGAGTGAGTACGAATACACGAAACGTATCCGTAGAGAACGAGTGTATTGACTGTGTAACGCAAGGACCGTGATACTGCAGCAAGGTCAGCCGAGGTATGATTTAGAAGCTCGCAAGGTCTTTGGGCGCTGTCTGTTCTCTGGCACGGACGCCACCGTGAGCTTGTTGCATAGCCAAAAGTGCCAAAAGAAAGGACGGGGCGGGTTGATTCTCTAGTTCTGGTCGAAGGGTGATCCGGAAACGGAAGGATAGCGGCACAGATATGCGTAGACAACGTAGCCGTGGAGAGATGGAGATGTAGACAAACCGTTGCCGAGATTCGAGAAAGGTCAGCTACTTGGCACAAGGGCATTGTTGCGTTGGCGGCTGGGCACCTGGGGTGGTGCAAAGAGGCAACGTCATGTGCCGCCGTTGAAAGCGCAGAACAAAGACAAGCAAGGTCGGACACTCTCATTGGAACAGCAAATACCGATCGTGGCTGAAGGTGACATCGCATTCGATTGATTGCCTTGGCCGACGTGTAGAGTAACGGATTGTCGGTAACTTTATCGACACCACAAGTTCCCTGCAAGATCATAGATGTGTGTACGTCAATTGACGGTTCCGAAAGCGAGGAGGCAAAATGGCAAAAGTCCGTCTCACCAAACCACCTCATGTGCCTGAGTGCTAAGGTACGAATACACGTGAGAGACAGACCCAAGTTGATACGGCGGGAACACCTGGAGTCAGGCGTGCCTGCCCAGAATGTCTGTTCGTTCCTCCGCAGTTTCCAGAAGACCGTCACCACCACCAAGCGTCCCGTTCGTCTTTCCTTCCGTCCCAAACTGAGGTCGTTCTCTGTTCCTTCCAGGCTCATTTACTCCGTTCGGTACTTCAGATACATCCGATTGTCGCATATGTCACAAACGGCGGCTGCAAGCGACCGTTTCTGACTGGCCCGCGATTGTCATTCATGCCGTGTCTGCGTCGCGCCTTTTCCTGCATTCTTGTGGCTCCTTGGCTCCCACTCATTCCTCTAGGCCTCACTTCAAGCTTCAGGCCTCACCTCCTCTTCTCCAATCCCTCCACCCGATCGACAAAGGGGTCCGTATTCGCTGCTTGGGCGAAGCAGATATTGGCAAGCCGCAGATCGATTATCAACCTGCTTTGGCAAGCTTAACGTCCAACGAGTCCCGCTTGTCCTTCGGTCCATTTATCGCGCCATGCTAGGGGCCACATTCGACTTCGGGTGCACTATGGAGTCAAGATGCATGGCCACCGCACTTCGCAATCAGCCAAGCATCTGCCACCACAGGCCACAGGCCACAGCATTTGGCAGTGAGCGGTTTGCTTTGCATTGAACGCCTGGGCAACACAAGTCTTGGCACTCATCGGCCTTCGGGCATTGCTTCGGCGAAGGGTTTTTTGGTCGTTAATTTTCTCACTTCCTTTCTCAATGTCCCCGTCCTCTGATGCCCCAAATAGAAACACGGAACAAAGTGACGTTTCTCCACTTGACTAGGACGCCATCCACACCTGCGTGTTTTTTTTTCCTTTCTCTCCGTGGAATACCTCGATGTTGCACCACGATATCGCCGAGGCAGATAGAGAAGCCGACGAGACGTATTATGGGCGGAACAGCATCGGCGTCAAGGCAGGGAAGGGGATCTCGGATGATGAGGAGGGGTGATTTGTGGCAAAACCGTCGACTGATTTTAGGTTGGCGTTCCCAATGAGCCGGATCCTGCTTTCCAGCACTCGAGGACAAGACTTCGGACTCGCGCCCTCAATGGGCCAAAAGCGGGAGGCTTCTACTGCTTCATACGGAGTCACGCAATGGAGGCCACTCGAAAGTAGAGGCCACTGAGGGGAAAGGGGGGGAGAAGCTGCGAGTCGTCGACCGGTTTTGTGGGCAGTCATCCTTAGTAATTCTCTCGAGTGGATTGATATTGTGGAGCGGATGACTGGCTTCTTTCGTTTTCAAGGTTGCCAATTCTCAAGGTCTCCCTGAGTCCCTCCCTTCCCTCTCGGCTCCGGGTTCCATCACCTTGCGGCTTGCCTGATGGATGGGGTATTGGGTAAAGTGCCTACCATACTATGGAGTGCAGATATTGGATAACTTTTACAATGTACGTCCCAAGGTTTCTTACGGATAAGGTACGGAGTATCCGTCCACTACAAAGTACAAACCCGCCTTTTCCCGAGCCACTTGCCGCCCAATGCTCACTCTTACTCTCACTCTCTTTGAGGTGCCCTCTTTCCTTTTTCCCCCCCTCCTCGCAGTACATACAGTCCCTGCAACTTCTGGTATCCTTGCAGCAGATGGATCATGGAGCAGAGCGATGGAGGAGGCTAAGAAGCTTTTCCTCGTCTCACAATTTCTCATCCTGGGTGTGCCTGGGTCCGGGTGGGAGGAGTCCATTGAATCCTCGTTCAACTTGGCCCAAAAAGGTCCAGAATCCGGGGTAAACCCGCCATGACCAGATGGCTGATTGGCTTGCAGGGCGCCGAGGATCGACGTTTCTATGTCATCGCCCACCGCCCATTATTGCGCCAGTCCGTACCGGCTACGGAGCGCCTAGGATAGTGTCTACGCTACTGCAAGCCCGCCGCATTCCATACTTTTGCCAAGTACCTACATATACTATGGACTGAAAGTCCTCCATACGCCGTGGGTACTTTCTACCCGCAACTCCAAACACCCAACTGCCAAGTATCGCCCGAGGTCTGCTTACCTGGCACTGAACGGACTGGCGCGGACCCAACGCTTCTTCCGTCTCTCCTCCTTTTCTGCCTCCCGCCTCGCACAAGGTTTGCAGAAGGAAAAAAGAGAAAAGACCGGCTGAGTCTACGCAGTACTTCCAGACGTACGCAGTACGCAGTGAATGACAGGAGTTCCAAACTTCCAACACGCCAGTGCGCACCGCCGAACCTGCGGAAGCTCCACCGCCGCAACACACCGTTTAATTTTCCCGCCTCTTTCAACTTCCATTTCCTCACGTCTCCTTCGTCCACCGACCACCGACCCGACCCGATACGCACATTATTGCCTTTTGCCTATCAAACCATACCTGTTAGTGCGTACCACACAACGGGTAGTTTTGAACCTAATTCAATTCCAGATGGTTAGAGTCTGCGAAAAGGTTGTCACCACCTCCTCTCCTCCACGTCTTGTCATCCAAGGTATCCCGCATCACTTCAGTTCAACCAGTCAATCAACCAGTGACCATTGCCAGTCACCGCCACGGTGGATTCCCACGGTACTGGAGACTCTGAAGGGCCCACGACCAATCTCGCTCTGCCACTCCCACGAGCTCAGCCCGCCACGACCGCCCTGCCTCTGGTCCCCATCAATCCGCATCGTCACCCACTCAGATGCTCCATTGTACCAAGGGACCCCATAGTACCTACCAAAGTATCTTTTCGCCAGAACTACGAATCTCCATCGCGGCTCGCCTTTGTCCTCGATCGGAAAACTCTGCAACGGCTGCCATAGGCGGTGGGAACGCAACCGCGACAACTGAAAGAGGAGCACGAGTCCACCAGCCCACGCGACGGCCCCGTCAACCCAAACCATCCACAAGTCAACTGTCCAACCAGCCATTACCGAACCGACACCACACCTTAGACAAGCATTAGCCTGCAGAGGAAGCGCCCAGCATCACTTACGGTTTACCTCGCCTCGACGAAAGCTGTCGTTCTTTGCTCCAACTATCCCATCCCGTATTTTCGACTCTTCTATCTCGACTCTCTTTTCCTCCCCTTCTTCCCCCCGCCAAACATACAGAGCTTCTCCTGCTGGCCCTGTCTGTCTGTCCCTCGCTTACGGCCAGCAACCCACGTTACGTTTGCCTTGCCGGCCGTCTTCGCCTACACTGCCGCTAACCTCGCCAACGGCTTGTATGACGCTGCGCCATCCTCGCCTGCCAATTACGCGCCGCGGCTTTGTCGGACATCACACACCACTCGAACTGCCGGCTACGAAGATATTCGCGCAAACTTGCAGCTAGAAGGATTGGACGACTGCTACCTGACGCTCAAACTCATAACTTTCCTACTCCAGCCTTTTGCGTTCCGCCCGATTCATTAGGACTTGTACTCTGCACTGACGAATTCGCCCGACCCCGAATTTTTCTCCAAAACCGCCTCGAATCCGCCAGGACAAATCTTTAGAGCCCCTCCGCTTTTCTGATCTCACCCCGCGAACAGTAACACCACCACCACCACCACCACCACCACCGCAGACCCCTATACATCCGAGGTTTTTCGATACCGAGCGAACTTGCGCGCCAACACCACTTCGTTCGACTGCGTCCATGTGTCAGAGCCCAAAGTCATGGCATGGTTGTCATCGGTGTCTAGTTAACCACCCTACACCTCTTGCCAAACCTCCGTGGTGGTGAACCTCCCTCGAGCTCCCCAGGTTGGCCGCCACTTTTCGCCGAGCATGTCATCTGCCGATGCCGCAGATGATAGCGCCCCGGATCGCGGTCCGGCAGTCTTTGCCGTGACAGCCGCTACATTCGTCTTAGCGAGTGTCATGGTTGCTGCCCGTCTGTTCTGCCGGCGATGGATTGTCAGAAATGTCAGCTGGGACGACAAGATTATGTTCTTTGCCTGGATGATTGCCTTTGGATTGTCCTTCACCATTTGTTTTGGTACACGAAAAGGCTTGGGTCGCTACGACGACGATATACCCTCGGGCCACTGGAATTCTTTACGAGCGTGCGAATATGTTTTTTCAATACTCTATGTGAGTAATGCTTTTATGCTGAGACACAACTGGCTTAGGTGCATTGCTTACACAAATGCAGAATCCCGCCCTGATGGCGACCAAGACCAGTATTCTGATCTTCTACCTCCGCCTCTCCAAAAATACGAAAAAGGTGCTTCGGTTCGCGTCTTGGGTGACCCTGGGCATCGTCAACCTTGCAGGGACTGTATTAACCCTCATTAACATCTTTCAATGTCGACCGGTCCAGGCAGCGTGGGAAATATGGCGGGATACCTCACAATGCATCCCGCTGTTGACGGAATTCATTTGCTCTGCTCCCATCAACATCGTAACCGATTTAGCCATCCTAGCCTTGCCGATTCCGGTTCTCACGGGTATGCGATTGCCACCGAGGCAAAAGATTATTCTCGTACTCACCTTCACTATCGGTATCTTCGTCACTATTGTGGACGTCGTCCGAATTTACTACCTACAACAAGCCGTCAGCTCGGTTCCCACCGGCGGCGTGTCTAGCGATCCGAGTTCTCACTTTGGTGGCACACCCGACTTTGCTTGGAACTCGTCCTTGTCGTTTATGTGGTCTGCCGTAGAGGTTAACGTGGGAATGGCTTGCGCGTGTATCCCCACTCTCAAGCCATTGATCATTAAGATCCTGCCCGCCATGATCATCGACCCGGACGGAACGAGATCGAGCACGCAGACCGAAAAAGACGCCTTAGACAGCCCTAGGAATCGCACCGGCAGCGACGGCCTTGTATCACCGACAAGTCCGAATTACCGTGGCTCAGTCAACATTCAAGAGCCCCCAGCAACCCATCGTGCCAGCCGAGATATGAGCGCAGCGGCAAACGCAGATATGAGCGATATGACAGCACTCGAGTTCTTGACAACACCAGATATGACGCTGGCCGAATACGAGGCTACCGGGGCGGGCAGGATCGGCGGCGTTGCCAACCGAGCCTCTATCGCAACGAGTCGAGAAAACACAATTTACTTTGGCTTTGTCAATATGAAGCGCCCCAAGAGTATGGTCAAATGTGACGCTCAAGAATCACTCCGATACTGCCTGGTGGTCACAATCCTATTTGTGATGTGGGGTATTTCTTACGGTCTGCTCAACACCCTCAACAACGTCATCTCCGGCGTGTCAGGTATGACCGTTGCTCAAACTCTAGGCCTCACAACCGCCTATTTTGGCGGTGGTTACTTCTTTGGTCCCTTGTTGGTGGGAGAGTGGATTCTCAGGCGAGACGAACATCATCGAAGAAACCGCAAGAATAACAAACGCGACGCGGAAAGTGTTGGTGGCTTCAAGGTCACTTTTATCGTTGGCCTTTGCTTCTACGGTGTAGGAACCATCATTTTCTGGCCATCCGCTGTTACCAAGTCCTGGGGCGGTTTCCTCCTTAGCAACTTCGTGGTCGGCTTTGGCTTATCTGTCCTCGAGACAGGAGCGAACGCTTTCCTGATCCTTTGTGGGCCGCCAGAGTACGGAGAAACACGACTACTTCTCGCCCAAGGCGTACAAGGTGTAGGCTCCGTTCTGAGCGGCCTCATGGCCCAAAGAGTATTCTTCACCAAGATCACCAACCAGGGTGGCTCAGACTCTGTGACGTTGCTGAACGTACAATGGACGTACCTTGCCATCACACTGCTTTGCGTCGCCCTAGGCCTCTTCTTCTACTATATGCCGCTCCCAGAGCTGAATGATAACGAGCTGCAAGAATCGGCAGACCGGCTTCCAGTCAACCCTCAGAAGCGTAGCATCGGCGGTTTGCAGTTGCGCACATGGAGTTTGATCCTGGCCGTCCTCGGTCAGTGGACGTATGTCGCTTGCCAAGAAAGCAACAACATCTTCTTCCGCGCACTTACAATAGCCATCCTCCCGAATCAGGAAGACGGCGGTGTTGCGGCTACGAATGCCGATACAAACCCAGGCGAGAATAGTGACAAGCCTCCAGGGCTTACAATAGGTGTTACTGATTATCACCTTATTGCGCACAGTGTCTTCGCCATTTCGCGATTCATTGTTGCCTACCTGACATATCTCTCGGTGCGCAACCCGCGCATGCCGAAACCGAGAACGTGGCTGGCCATCAGCGTCGGTCTCTCCATCTTGTTCGCCCTCCTCACTGTCGTCTTGCAGCCGTCGGATCCGAACCTCCTCATGATTGTCGTCATCCTCTTCTACTTCGCCGAGGGACCTGTCTGGCCCCTGATCTTCGCTATCGGCCTTCGCGGTCAAGGCAGGCGTACTAAGCGTGCTGCCGCCTTCATCACCATGGGCGGCTCTGGCGCAGCGTTCTTCCCATACATTGTCTACGCCGTCATCAACAGCGGCGTGTCAGTGCAGCTCTCTTTCGTCATCATCGTCGCCCTGTTCGTTCTCACAGGCTTCTACCCCATATGGCTTGCCTTTGTACGCGACGCCAAGACGATGACAGACCCTGCCCACTCCTACATATCCCCCGAGGAACGTGTCTCCGGACAAGACGAGATCGACATCAATAGCCAGATTAGGAGGCGCAGGCGAACGCTTTCAACAATTGCAGCCAAGAGCAAGCGAGGCAGCATTTTCAGCAAGATTTCTCCCTTTGGGAGAACCAACGGCGAGAGCGTTACGCCACCAGTAGTTGAGCATTCTGAAGAAAAGAATGGCTCCAGCAAAGGATCTGAGGGGAGCAACGATACCCACCAATCTCAGACAGTATGAGCGAGCGACATGTTTTGATTATTTGTGCGACACCAGGCCTACGAGCCTCTTATATTAATTGCTATATACCCAATGATAATGACGTTCAATGAATAAAAGTTACGATTAACATTCCACGAACTCAACTATGTGAATCTTGCGCATTGTCTGTGTGAACGTTCGACCATTCCAAGATGCTATCCAGAGCTGTACTCAGCGTTTTTCAAGTCCAGAAGCTATCTTTTCAAAGACATCTATTCCTTCTCTTCCTAATGCCGTCCCAACGGCAACAGCATACGCACCAACACTCTTCATCCGCCTGAATCCATTAGCATCCGAGACGCCACCGACACCAATAACCTTGATGTGCAACAACTCCGGCTCTCGCGCGACCAACTCTGCAATGGTCTTTACGTTTCCCAGCGCCAGCGGATGCAAAGGCGCCCCGGCCATCCCACCAAGTCCAGACCCCGGAAGTCGCGGGCTGTGGTCGTCGCCCTCGAGCAAGAGACACGAGCCGAGCGTGTTGACGGCGGTGATGAAGCTGATCTTGCAGGGCACCTTGAGCATGGCTTTTGGCGTGACGACGGTGGAATCCTCGCGCAGCGCGGCGATGAGCTCGGCGTAGTGCGCCAGGTGGGTGTAGGGGGGCGTCTTGAGGCCGATGGGAAGGAGGGGTTCCCGGGGCAGGGCCGCGAGGTAGGCGAGCAGCTGGGCGCGGTCTGAGGCCGGGGGTGCGGCGGTGGCGATGTTGGGGCAGGAGAGGTTTATTTCCATTGCGAGCGGGTGGGTTGTTTTGGAGGAGAAGGAGGCTATGAGGGCGTAGGATTGTGCGATCTCTGAGGGGGAGCCTGTGACGGAGATGATGATGAGTTTGCGGTGGTGGCCGTGGCCTTCCGGAAGTTGGCTGATGAAGTCGAGGTAGGTTTGGAGGGGTAACGGGGAGTAGCCCAGGTTATTCAGGGACGCGACGTCCGCGGGCCCGAGTTGAGCGCGGGGCGCTTCCGGGGTAGAGGAGTTTGGCGCCGCGGAGGGTTCTGCGGTGGAGGGGTCGAAGAAGGTGTATTGGTGGCTTGCGTCGTTGTGGGCGAAGCCTGCGAGGAGGGAGGTTCGCGTCGTGAGGGCGCCTGTGTGGGGGCATGCATGAAGTCGTTGGAGGTCGTCGAGGGTTGTGCACCATGGGTTTGCTGAGTTTAGGAGCGGCGGGGAGATTCTTAGTTCTGGGGGAGGGGGGGCTTGCATTTTGGATAATCTTGGAAGAGTCGTGGTATGGTGATGTGAGGCGGATTGCTGTGTTTAGGGCGAGTTTAGAGGTCTATGGTGTGAGAGAAGAGTTGAGAAAAGGTATGAGTCGCTGATATTGGTGAGACTCGAGGAGGTTTGGTGGTTAGGTGGAAAAAGTTCTGAGATATATGGAGAGCTGGCGTGAGTGAGGGTGAGAGTAAGAGAAGGACGTCTTGAGGATCAGATATCGCGCCGCGGAAGGGAAGTCGGGCGCGGGGCGGGGTTGTGATAAGATAAGATTTCCGGGCAAGTCCGAGGACGCGACGGAGTGAGGGTGGGGCGGGGCGGCCGGGTCGTCCGACTCAGTTGCTCGGACCCCGCTTAATGTTTCTTAGGAGACGTTCGTGATGGGATATAGGACGTATCCTTTGCAAGTATCAAGTTTGTTTGGAGAAGAATATCTCATGGGAGTATTTAAAGGAGGGAAGAAGGGCAGTGTTCGGCAGCCTGGGCTCGGAGAGCGATCTTTGATGAACGAGAAGGGGTTCATGATGGGTAGGTAGATGAGGGTTGCGGCTCAGAGAAATGCTTATTTGAATGAGTAAGTCAGGCTCTCAATTTCATCGATCTGTGTTACCGTAGATGGGGCTGTAAGATGAACTTACGTTGTCAACGTGGATCCGGACGTGATCTGGAAAGAGATGATACTGCGGAATGATTTCACTCGACGCGCCGATATCTAGGATACATGGCCGCATAATTAGTCGCCTTGATACATTAACCTGAGTTACGAAGTTGTCGAAATGGTCTGAGGAGACGTTGGTACGATGTACGCAGTCACTGCGACCGGCATCAGCGTGAACAGCCCCGTTTGGTCACTTTTCACGAGCTCCGCTTGCGCTCTACACGGCATGAGAAACAGACGTTTCTCGACCGTACCAGGTGAAACCGGATGGCTGCTGTATCATTCTTCCTTTCTTTTCGAGTCAACTTATCTGCCTCGAGTTTCGTGCTGCTGCTACGTCTTGAGAACTTTTGAGCAAAAGCAGTTTACAAGCAGTGTCTGAGCCGTATAACTCACCTGCTAGCATTAGTTCTAAGGGATATCCTCAAGAAACTCTGTTTGGAGTTTTACTTGTAATGTCAATATGTCGGGGACACACTCTTTGCGAACAACCTCGCCAAGGTAGTATGCCCACCACCTCTTTGGTTTTACTGTCAAGATCAACAGCCATAGGGGGGCCCTCTTTTAACTGGAACAGGCTCAGTTCGCGGAACACACCAGCTTACGTCTGAGCCATTATTCCAAAAGCGATCTCTTAGGCAGCATATATCAACGAGTAGAGTGCTCGAGTACTATGCTCGGCGGCATGAAAACACCCCCACACCCCCTCCAAGCTCCTTAGTAGTCGACGGAAATTCAAACTTATATAAGAGATTACGGTCATTCCAGAAATGGGCTCTTCCTATTTGGCACGGGCATCCCTCCTCGTTCCAGTTGACTCTGGCACGGAGCAGATAAGTCTCAGAAGGCCACTTCGGAAAGTGCAATGACGCTATCTGTTAGGATTCTCCAGTATCCTAGCGATTCTGCCTTTCGGTTCAATGGGTTCTTTGGTTCGGTCTTCCGTAACCTTTGAGTATTCCAATGTGATGGACCTCCTAGCGGAGACGGATGAGAGAATAAAGCGTATGGTCTTGAAAGATATGTTAAATTTCGAACACGGGGTGACGAACGAATACTCTCGTCAGAGACCTTGAAGAATATGCTCAAATACGCCAACCACCCTGATGATAGCCCTTTCACATCGTTGATTTCGAAAGGTTGGTTATGAGGCATTCTCCCGCAATTTATACTGATGTTGACCAATGAGCAATCACCTTCGTTGAAATTGACCATTGTGCGGATACCTCTTCATGAAAGCCGCCGGATGTATGGCAACTTCCGAGTTTGCGAGCGGGAACGAGGCTACCACGCTGTGTAGTCAAGTGACCACCCATATATGTTTTCGTCATAGTCCAAGCAATCAAGCGATGCCTTCTCGAACCTAGCTTTTGTCACCAGCTCAACATGCTTCCCGGATCGAGCAGATGACTGTAACTCCTCGAGGTACTCAAATGGACACTGGTATCAAAAGCTATCGTGGCGGACATCAAAACAGCGGCTAATCCGTAATACGTATCTCAACCAGGTCACGATACTAGTAGAGGCTGAAGCTGGGGAGGCTCTAGAAACTCACTGGTAGCACACTTGCCGTACTTCTACGATGATCGTGGACCATGCAGGGTTTCCGGCACGTTGTATGGAATGGGTCCTGCTTACCCGATACGGGAACTGGGGTCATTGGGAGTAATGTGTGTAGCATGTCTCCAGTTTACGAGACAGGATCATCCAGCATGAGCTGGATTTGAAACAACTATGTACAGCCTCGAATGCTTGCCTCCAGCTTCAAATCACCAGGCAACTTTGGAGACTTGAAGCCAAGAACATTGAAGCTGGGCGAACTACACGATGCGACGAATATAGAAACGGAGCATACTTCTGTATGTCAGAGTGAGAAAGGAGACAATGCGGTCAAAAACTCACAGTATCGCGATTCTTCTTACTGACTGTCCTAGAAATGCACTTTGCAATGAGAGAGCGAGGAGGCGTGGAGAAGGCTGTAACGGCGTTCTCGATGCCTGTAAGGGAATCTATATAATCAGAGCGTCTTCTCCTCAACTTCGAAGGGATCCGAAGAGATCGACCGCGCACATGGACTTTCGTTTCCAAGGTCCCTAATTCGGCGAGATTTAGTTATGTCCCAACTCTGGAGCAGCGACAGGCACAACACGGATATTCTACCTATAGGCGCCTAGTCGGGGTCTTCCCTCTCCTTCTGCTTCTGCCATATTCCGGTATTGATACTACTCTCAGAGACGAAGGCGTGGGGGGAGGTTCTCCCCCTCAAAATCGCCGTGATCTTCATCGACGTGGCTAGTCCTTCACCTGATCAAAACCTCTGAAAACAACCAGCTCACGCTGAGTCGAGCGTCTATTCCCCCTAACTTTGAAAAGTCTGACGCGAAATTAGGTTGTTGTTGGCCTCTACATTACCTATGCGTCCCTAAATGCTGTGTATAAGGAGGGATCGCTCGATGCTCGAAGAGGCAGCCATGACATTTCGTCTCTTTGCGGAATCAACTCTCTGCCGTTGCAAGGGGGCTACGTACGTGAAAAAAGCTCTCGAAGGAGGGGCAAGGGAGCAGAAGTGACATTCGGGCATATTGCCTATCTACAATGTTAAGGCGGCGTCTGTTGACCTCGCCTCGACCTGGAACGCGTGTTCTTTCATTGCCATAACAGGCCAGCAGGCCAAGAGGTCGACAGTGTCAGTGGCTCGAATTTTCTTCTTTCCTCATAATACTCTTCTTCTGTATTCGCCATCAAGTACTACAACTGTTCTATCCGGACCGTTCCTGCAGCCTCCTCTCGCTCCTGTTCTGGATTGCGTATGGGTCTCTAATGGTTGTATCAATCTTACCGGCATCTGTAGAAGTTCCTGTGACTTAATCATCTCTCTTCGTCTCATTGAAATCTTTGGTCACGCTGGTGTCCCCGTCAGCGGGCCCTACCTGCCGTAAATTGTTGGCAGCCATCTGTTGATCTTTGATAGCAGACATGGCCTGGCTGATCTCCAATCTCCTGGGTGTGATCAACGAAATTCAAGACCCTTACGATAGCCTTACGGCCGTCCGCGATACATTGGGTAATCGAGAATCATCTGCCTCGGAGCGCATGACAATATCACTCTTCACATAGCACCCTCCGGCAGTGTCCCTGATCACGGTAACCAGACGAAGCTCTAGCATGCTCCTTTAGTCTCCTCTTCTCAGCTAGTTCAACTTCTCAAAACATGAACTACATCTAATCGCTATGCAAGCCATCGAGGTGATTCCCGATGAGCTAACGGCATTTCCATCCCGGAATGGAAATACATCTAGGTAGGCGCAAGAAAACCAACTCCCGCGGCACTCGAGTATCCCCATGATCCCGCGCTTCGGCACAGCCTTCCCAAGTCTTCCCAAGAGTAGCACATAGCCTAAAGAACGACGGGAAAAAAGCAAGCCGCCCCGTCGTTCAAGAAACTCTTACAAACAAGCTTACTCCAAGGCATGGGACCGGCTAAACCGCCAACCCTAACCAACAGGTCGCCGTCCATTCCCAACAAGGTTCAAACGGGATGGGACACCCGCGACCAAGACACCAGCACTCCAAAGGCAGAAAAGGCACAAGACACCAAACAGCTCTTGGATCCCGGTAGTTGAGAAGAAACTACGAAAAAACACGCCGCAAGTACAACAAAACTTACACAGTAGTTAACTCATCTCACCGAGCCGTGACAAGCCAAAAGCTTGTTCTGGTCCCTGACCACCCACACACATCTCGAAAGTCCAGACCAGGCACAGCCACCCATTGGCAGGATTCGTTCCAAGATAGAGTTACGTGCGTTAAAAAAAAAGCGCAAGAGCCGAACGTCGCCCATATCCCGGCGGCATGGGAACAAAGAAACTTTTCTTCTTCTCGCGCGTAAAATCTATCTATCATTTTTTTCGGGTCATTATAGAGTGCAACTTTAATTTTCGCTACTTCAGCCGGAGCTACCTATTCTTCCTTGATCAGCCACCCCGCGATGACAACGATCATGGCCGACCCGTGGACAGGGGAATTAAAACTAAAAAAAAAAAAAAAGGATAGCCTTCAACCCGTGACCACCTCCCGAGTAGTCTATTCGGTAGCCAGCAGCCGCCCGAGCTTTCTTCGTCTCAATAACCGAGCTCCGTTTGGTGACTATTTGAAAACTTCGTTTGAGTATAGCCGTAAGGCTAGTAAAGTCTTTGTGTAACCCACAGCCTTGAACCTACCGCAGTACCGGCGGGCGCCAGAGCCGGGGGTGAGATTTTCCTGCCGTCGGTGGACTGGGCTAAAGCAATGAGCATTACTAACTATACGGACGAGAGCGAGGATGAACGAGCACACGGCCGATGAGGCTTTCCCCGACACAGGCAAGCGCCAGCCCAATGCTCTCCTGCGACAAGTGTCAATGCGGCGGTGAGAAAAAAGGACATCGTGCAACGATCTTGCAGATCGGACAGCGGTGGTGGATCAGCCGACAGAAGCATGACCGCCGTGCCGTTTGTCCTGTCCTTCACCTCACCGAAACCGCTCTGGAAGAAAATGTGCCGGGCAGGCATCTGATCCAAACGAGGACGGTGTGATATCATTGCTTCACTTTCACTATCCAGAGCCAAATTCAAGCCTCGGGATACTACCCGGCATCCTTATTGCTCGACTGTAACCTGATAGCCTTCGACCAGTATCGGGTCTTGGATGAGAGCACCTATGACGCAAGAGTTGGTCTTCGGCAATAAGGAAGAAGCTCCAGGTTGTGCTCGAGTCATGCCACGAAACGGATACCGAACGGTTTTTGGGTTGGAAGTGGGTTGGTTGGCCGACGGTCCTAGAAGAGTACTCAGTAGACGAATAAGGCCAATAACAAAAGTATCCGTGTGTCGTCACGACTAATCGCAGAAACGACCTGTTTGTTGCGCTCGTAGAGCTTCTGCAGGACTCGACTAGGTATTGGGTTTCCTCGCCTGTCTTTCCGTACACCTCAGATAGAAGCACTGTCTACAGATATGCATGGTTGTACGAGTTGATCGGGTAGGTAATTCTGGCCGGGATTTGTCGGTGTTTGAACTCAAGAGCGTAATCTGGTAATGACGTGCAACCAGGTAGCACGGAGAGTTAGTCGCCGGTGGGGTCACTGGGGTGAAGATGCACCCGCGAAAGTTATTTCCGGAAGGCCCCTGACTGTCGGTGCCAGGGACTGTTGGTAATGAGACGTGGGGACATCTGAATAGAGCAGCAAAACCTTTGCCCAAGCTTCGACACACCCGCGAGTGTCAACAGAGTAGGTATTCAACTTCCACCCGGTTGACCTGGTTTTAAGTTGTGCCACCGGGCGGGTTGAGCATTGGCCAGTGGGAACGATCCCCCACCCCGAGCGGATTTGGTGATCTTGTCTGGGGATAGGCCCGCCAATGAGAAAGTGGACAAGACTAGGCAAGAATGGAGACGTTGATCTTCGTCTCGAAGGTGATTGTAGGTAAGGCCAGGAACAGAAGCGCCTCCAAACGGTTGAGGCTTTGCACCATCTCCCAGTAATGAGTCGTCACTGGAACTCTTGGGTGTTCCAGAACCCTTGCTTCTTGACCATTTTTACTCCTCAGGAATTAGACCAGGTTACCTGCATGATGGAATATCTCTTTGCCTGTGAGTAAGTGTAGATGCTGGGCTGAGTGGAATTAAAATATCGAGTCAAGTCATATGGTGCGTAGCAATTGGTATGCTTAATGATCCACAGAGGTGCGATATGTCCAAGGTTTTCTTAGTCCCAGAAAACTGGGTTGACGTGCTCTGACAGTCTCGTTAACTGTATCCACGCAAATGCCTGAAGCTGTCCATTGACTGGTGCCTCGACCTCAAACGCGTTCCATTAGGCTGGGGAGTCGGGAGGCATCAGTCTTCTTGGTCCTCAGCTGGGTTGCATCATGGACTGAAAGCCCTACAAAAGTTCAGGTATACGTGAGCGGTAAGTTGAGACGAACAAGGTCATCCCGGGGCGCTTCGGGGCGGTATGATTCCGTGGTCTTAGCCTCGTGGGAATCGGTTTGTGAAGGGCTGGTGTAGTAGGATCGCCCGGTGTATCTGATGTCCAGTTTCTCCTTGTCCAGAGTGAGAGTTCATTACGTCTTTGCGATGCGAGCTGTAACCTTCGTAGTCTAAGAGAGCGATACCGTCCGAAGAAAGGCTGTTTGACCGAGCCGTATATGTAAATGTTTGCTGGCGGAGCATTGTGCGTCAATCGGGCCCGCCTCGTCTGAACAATGGCGTGTTTCTCGCACCTGGAGCGGTCAGTGTGGCGTCGAGAGCGTCCGTGGCCACCTGGCAAGGGAAGCTACATGATGATCGAACCGCACCCTCCATTGACGCATTGGTTTGACTGATCAGTCTCAATATCAGGCGGGATGCTAGGCGTAGTTTTACGACATGCGTCTTGCAGTCTTGCAGATGGCTAGCACACTCGCTCGCAGCCCAAGATTTGAACAGTTGTCTCAGATGCGCGAGGACGCGGAGAAAGACCGGATTCGTCGTACGGCTATCCGTAATTGTACAACGTAAAGCGCGTCGCTCGGGAGGGCAGAGACAGATGGTACATGGACGGGTATCGGCTGCAGAGGGTGCAAGACAAGTGGTTGTTCTAGCGATTCTCGAAGGCAGCTGTGCATCGTTGTGACATGAATAGCGGTCGAGCTAAGGCAAGCTGGTCTCACATTCATCAGACGATGCTGGGATTCCCGACGGAGGGTTGAGACTGTAGGTACGACACGGGCGAGCCGCAAGTGAGCGAAGCACACTTGTTGCGCCGTGCTCGTGTGCGTGTATCGGTATTCGTAGCCAATGAAGGGAGAGCACTTGAAGATTCGGACGGATTGTCTCGACTCCAGGCCGACCGAGGGGAAGGTGATGTTTGACGCGAATATCCGTACTTTTGTCTTGTGCGGATTGGTGATGGTTGTGCAAGTCCAGGCAGGTTGAGGTGTGTAAGAGGAGAGAGCCTCACCCTTGATGATAGAGTGCCTTACGGATAGACGTAAGGTATTGGGCACAGTGTGTCAGGATGATGAGTCGTGAAGGTACTTTGATCCACTCAGCCTTCCTTCCGCTGATTTGCTGCATCGTCTCCGTTCCGTCTGTTTTGGGCCTCCCACGGTACGTAGCTAGAACTGAGGTGGAGCGGAGTACGGTATCGGTATCAAGTGGACCCCGGGAGCATGGGTATCTATGCACGGTGCAGGCGCTAGGGAAATGACAGATGAGCCAATCAAAAAGCTCCAAAATGACCCAGCTGATCAGGGTGGATACCTGTCGCTCTCCCTTGAATGGCTGGCAAGACCGAAAAGCGCAGTATTGGACAGGCGCGACGAGGGCCTCTTAAACACGACGACCGTTTGAAGCTACCTTACCTTCACACTTTGGTGAAGCAATTGACAGTCCGGCCAGATTCTTCGCATCACCTGCTGTGCTGCTGCTGTGCCCACCTATCATAGGCGAGCTGCTTGGGAGCACTAATCATGAATGAAGCGTAAGTGTCCATCACTGATTCGGGTGGACCATGGCAGCTACGTTACACGTACCTTAGGTATCCGTAGTGTTTCCATGTGAAAACCCATTTCATAAGACGAATAGGTGGGCACGGCAGATGTCAACCTAGTACACCTCAGAGTATCCGTACACGCTCACGACGCTGTTTTCGTAAACACCCCGATATCCCGTACGCTGTGAGACAGGAGGGACGTTTGCCCGCGCAATGGTTCGAGTCCCCACATTCCCGAAAATGAGGACGCGACATTGCAACTGCGACTTCATGTCAAGGTGGTTGAAGGTTGTCCTTGGATCCCGACTCCCGACCGGCGACAAGCCTTTGTGGGTGAAAAGGGGACAGGGACCTGGATGGGAGTGGAAACTTCGATTGAAAGAGATGTGGCCAGTGCGGTCGAGTGAGCTCGCTTAGCACTGGACCAGGGATCTGGGCCCCAAGCTCCCCTGTCTTGCCTTCTTGATCGGGTCTAGATCCGAGTACGTACTGATTGCTCCGTTACCTTAGGGACGGCAACCAGGACGGGCAGGCTTTCCCCCTCCTCTCCTATGTACCTAGGTACCTACGGATGGATACCTTGACTTTAATTCTCTACGGAGAACTGCGTAGCTACCGGTATCACCACCTCACATTATACCGTCTTATTGAAGATGGAAAAGTCTGTGATATGCGTACGGCACCTCGAGTGCTTCTGTCTGAGCGTTGCATGAGATGGAAGCAGGCACGGCGGACGGGTTCTTTCCAAAGCCCGGAGTGACAATCCCCAGGTCTTTTGTCTTTAGTCATCAAGGGACACACAGGCAAATCGGCGCTCGTTCCTTCCTTGGCCCGTCATCCAATCTCCCCAAAGGGCCCCAAAGCTGCCCTCGTGCGTTTTGACTCAGCCGTCAGACCCAGATCACTGGGTGTCGTCCGTCGGTACTGCACCGTTTTCCCACGGTTTTGGGCCTTTGGCGCGCCTCCGACCCAGCATCTGCACGCTTTTCAATCCTTCCAGGCCCCCCTCATTTTCTTTTTTCAAACCACGTCCACGTTACTGGGTGCTTTGTACGGATGCTTACTACGTACACTTAATAGCATATTCATTGGAAACCCTCCAACTCGCAAATTGCAAACCATCCCGTCGCTGGAATTCGTCGCAAACGGCCGATAATACCAAGGTTCAAATGGAAAATAGATTGACTTCCCGAGTCTCCTCTCTTCCTCTCGGCCCTAGAACCATCGCCAGGAATCCTCCGGTTTCAACTCCCGCATTACTCTGACCCACCCGGCCCGGATCTCACCGGTTGCTTCACTTTCCATTGCCTGTGTATCCATCCGTACCAAGTACGCAGTATCCGTATTACCCCTTCGGACCACCAAGCAGGGACAGGCGTGGAACGCACATACCACAGCACACCTCACACCACGAACCAGGAAACGGTCGCCGATCAAGTCTCGACTTTTCATCCTCGCTGACCCTCCTGGACGACCGAGAGACAGGGCCCAACAAGAGCCCCCAAACCACGAATTAAGATCCCCATCTAGCTCCCTCGACCCCTAGAAGTTCTTCGGTCGAATCCCTTCAACAAGTCTAGCTTCTTGTCGACCTTCACCAGAGCTGACGCACTTTCCATTGCCTCGCCTTACTTTCAGGCCATTGGCATTCCTCGGTATTTCGTTGCTCCAAACATCGAAAGAACAGCATCTCTTGTCGTGTCCATCTTGACACTGCTCCGCCTTCGCCCCTTTCTTACCCAACTGGAGCTATCCGTACGGATAGGTACCCGAACGCACCTTCGCCTCATACTCAACATCACCGCATTCTCAATATCGATTCTGGCCCAATTCAACAACCACCAAGCAAACCCTCCCGAAACCCTATAGCTACGCACACCCGTCCCTCCTCGTTCTCTTCTCTGGCTGTTGCACGGCACGAAGAGGAGCATCAATCAGTCTCAGCGTAGTGCCGCCAGCCAACCTCTAGCTTCGCCTTTGTGCAACCATTTTCCTTGTCCCTCCACTGTCTCCAGAGAAACTTGGCCACGCTAGCTCGCTAGTAGTGCCGGCCATACGGTACGGATACTGCTAGGCCTGATACTGGCTACCGGTGCTGGTTCTGGTACTGGTACGGGTTCCATACCGCATCTTTTGCAACCCAAGGAAAAGACCATATGTGTATTGCGCCCGCCCACGCGCCGCACGCCTCGTTCTGCGACTTTCTTCGACTCCGTTTACATCCAACTTCAACATCCCCTTCGAGCCCAGTCACCACAGCTACACTACTTTAGCTAGCATCCTCTGTGACGCTACGCCACATTAGCTAGTCCCCTTCGTCTTCCTCGTCCTCCTGCCCTCTAGCCATCCCTCAGTTGGAACTGTCTCTCCTAACCTAGATCAACTTCTTTTCTCCCATTTCACGTCCCTATCACTCATTCATACTCATTTGCCCTCGTTTCCCTACCAGCAGAGAGACGCAAACTGCTTGCTACAGTGGCATATTCTGCTCGTTGAGAACATCAAACCAACGACAATCGACTATACGACACAAACACCCAAACACATGGCAGCAATCTCTCTTGGTCAACGTCCCGGCCACGCTCAATTTTCCTGCACGCTCTCAGAGTTAGATCAACGTCAGTCTTGCTGCTAGCACTCACTACCAACTATCGGGAGTAATCACTCGAGGGCCTTTTGTGGCTGCCACGGCGCCTCTTCGCCCAGTCTCTAGCGCCGATGCGGATGCCTTCATAATAGCAGCCCACCCTCCCCAGAGCAAGCTTCAGTCCTCGCTGTGCTCTCGTCAACGCATACCTAGGGCAAATCTATCTGTCGCCAGCCTTCGCTCAAACTTGAGGAAGGATGTTTGACCACTTTGCATTAGGAACCCAGATCCGCTCAGGTGCGGACGGTTTTATCGAGGAGCCATCTCTCTCCCCCAAACAACGCCCACGAGAATTACCGAACCCGACTGAAGGACTCTTGTCTCCCCCGGCATCATCTCCAGCTCTTCTTGATACACCACCAGTTCCACCGCAGCCTGTTGACAACCTTGCCCACGAGCTCAGCAAACAGACTCTAATACCAGAATTCCGGCAACGAAATCCGCTGGCGACGTCGGCTATAAAGTCCTCATCACTGGTCACCGATTTATCCATGGCCGATCTAGAGGTGGACGATGATTGCGATATGAGTCTTGCTACAGACGATATCAAGGAGCACCAGCCAGTGGCTGATTGGAAAAGAGCTCGGCGTCAACGTTACAGCCGCTTTGTCAACAATCCAACCAATGCCCGCGCGATAGAGGCACGTATCAAGGACATGGTCTCGGGAGAGTTGCAGTGCAACGTTCATCCATCTGCAGCAACATCGTCTTTGCCAGCAGCTGTCCCTGTATATCCTCATCTTCCCAACATTGATGCCGACGGCTATCCCGAAATCGGTTCAGCCTTGACACAACCGGAAGTGGATGAAGGCTTTTGCGGCCAAGACGAGGAATATGCTCTCATGCAAAAAGCATTAGCTGCCGATAGAGAAAGGCTGTTGGGAAAGTCGGGAGGCATGCGAAATTACGGATCTTTGCGATTCAGAGGATCAGCAGAGACGGCGCTTCGTTGCCAGAACGTTGTCAGACAACGACCAAGGATGCGACGAAGAAAAGGACCAGGACCTACCATCGACCCTCGACCAAGCTGAATCGTCCTGGCAGATGCACAGTCCAGTTCCGCATCAGTCGAGTCTGTCTTATTATTTCGGTTTCATTATATGAGCGTCTGAGGAACATTTCAGCGATATACCCATGGGAAAAGGACTAGGTTTGGGCTACGGCAACGGCGTTTACTGGGATGGATTTGAACTACAACATGGCCATGGTCTGGAAGTTCAATTGGGGATCACTGCCTCTGGAGATCCAGAGTGAGACGGCGTTTTGATCGTGTCGGGCCAGACACGGAGATTTTTGCCTTTATTTTTATTCCATCTTTGCGATGAGCCACTCGGTGGTCGGATGTCCGCTTCTTCGGCATTGATGTTCGGAATCGGAGACACTTTTCGGCTGGCAACAACCTTGACGGCCCGAGGTCATCACCGAGTCATCAGTTGCGCAAGCTCCAATTCTTTGGCTGGGTGTTTGTCTGCCCATAGCCTTCGAAGATGCAGAGGTGGCGTCAATACTTGCAGCCTTTGTCAGGCAGGGTTTCGCCTCTATGCATCATTCTCTAGGTCGCTGATGAGAGGACACTATTGAAGAGGTCTAGACAACTTTCGAATTCAACAAACCAGACCTCCCAGTTTGGGATGTGTCGCATTCTTATCTGCTGACGTTCTCACTTTGAATCACAGTGATGACTAAGATTGAGATGACACAGGACAGCGATGTTTTCAGTGTTACCGTTGTTGCGGGTGGTTGGGAAACGTGTGCAACAGACAACGGCTGCCCTGCGAGCAAGCTGTCCCGATAGGCTGGGAACCTATTGTGGTCAAAGGAGGATTTCAAGGGAGTCTCCATTCATGCATGCGGCACAATGCACCACGATCCTCGTTCAGAACCGGCGACGTGCGCCGTCACTGCCCCCTCTTGAATTCATCACATCTTTTTGTACTCCTCTTCAGATAAGTATCATGAGGGGGGAGCCGTATGAACATTCCAGCTGTCTCCCGGCTAACACGCTCTCCACCTGCGCAAGTGCGTATGGCATGATCCAACAGCTGGAGGGGTTGTAAGCCAAGGAACTCGCAGCTAATGAGGGTGAGATACGCCAATTAGACTTTCAGGTGGTCAGGCCAGCGTCGACGAGGAGACGTGCAGTAGTTCCATCTGGGGCAGCAAATCACCAATGACCCATGTCTTTCCCTTGATAGCTATGGGTAGTCTAGTTCACGAAGAGCTGGGATAGCATAGCCGCGGACCGTGAAAGCTACTCGGAGTTGGAGCACGAGCCTGGATCGGTCGCCGGTCCGGCCGTCGAAGGCGTGATTCCTTGCAGTTTGGCACCGCCATCGCTCTTAGCCGACTACGCCCCTACTTCACTTCTTGAAATATCTCCGTTCCCTTGTTTGTCATCACTTCATCATCATCCTGGCATATCATGATCTATTTCCAAAAGGGCCACAAGGTACAACCTCCCAGTGGAGGGCATAGAATCAAGATAAGCAAGAGGAAGCCCCATCTCGATGTAGTCTTCTGCTTGGAAGGAGGCTGTATGACCGGGGTCCACGATCATAATTTTGCTTCGCCAGTGGCGTTTCCGAAGCAGACGACATCCCGTATCAAGCCGCCAAAAGCTATTCAAAATATCAATCAAGGTTGCAGTCAGCTTAGCATGCTGAAGTTTCCAAGCAAGCAGAAGACTTTTCGAAGGATTAGACATGTGCCTGCAGTCTGAGGAATTACAACATGTCTTTGTCTCCAATACCAGCCCTGGCACAGAGGGCGAGCAAAGTGATTGTTTCTTCCCGAGGGTGGTTTCTTTTCTTGTTAAACGACGTTGCCTTGAAAGAAAACGATGATCAAGTTTCCTCTCATGTCGCTGTCTCTTTGCCCTACCAACCCCAGTTCTTGCAGGTACAGAGTGGGAGGTGGCCGTGTTGACTGGAATGCGGATATGCTGTTGGGTCACTAGGCGACGTGGGTTGCATTCCTTTGGCCATTCAGGAACAGATGGCATCCCTCGCTGAAAGCACGGTGATCTCTGCGGTCCCCAATTCCAATGGTGCTCGTCTCCGTGCTGCATCCATATCTCTTGCAATAGTTGCTGTGGCAGGATCAGAGACATGAGCTGGACGGTATTTGTTGACTCTCGTTCCCTCCACCCCGTGTGGGTTTGCAACCATCGACGGTTTTCATTTCCGTACAAGAGTCCCATTCTTCGATGGTTATACCCCAGTTTCTCTATCATCTCTCTCTCACTCTTTTCCACACTCTTTTTTTCACTTTCCGCAAACGAACATTACAACATTCTCTATCTCGCTCTCTCCTTTGCTACGGGCCTTTTACCAACCATCCACCGTTTTGCATCATAATCCACGCAACAGATCTGATCCTCACTCCTGTCTCCAGTCCCCCGCTTCTGTTCCTGATCCTCGCCTTGGCTCCGGATCGTTTGCGGAACTCAATTCTAGTACAGAGACAGAGGCAGAGACACCCGCACAAGAGAGCATGACAGTGGCCGTCTCGCATTGGACGAGGAGCCCCGGCACGAGTGTCAGTCTCAGCTCGCACCCGACAGACTACGACGACATGGCCTATTCGGAAGTCCAGTTCTCAGTAGATTCAATGGATGAGGACAAAGACGGTAGCGGGGGCCAGTCTCACCTGCCCTGGGGAGAAGACACAGAGGGAGCCGGCGGGGGAGGATCGGGCTCGGGTGCGGTCCACAGCGACAGCCTACTCTTCGAGGACTTCGTCGACCTGGAGAGGCTTTCTTCGACGACCACCGGGGGTGACGAGCTCCCTCCCTCTGCTGCCATGCCCGACTCGTTCTTCTACAACATGCCACTCCCCGCCCATGGGTCCGCATCGACGACAAGCGTATCGGACGATCTGGACGACATACTAAGTTGCCACACACATCCGCTCATGGAAACTAGGACTAGCGCCGCAGCAGGTCCCGCTGCCACATTAGTGCCATCATCAGCAGCCGCTAGAGGAGGGGCGGCGACTTCAGACGCGGTGGTACCGTCTGCTGTGGGCGTTCCGGGTATCCAGTCTTCATGGACGATCGACCGTGAAGAAGAACAAAGGAAGGCTTCGACCTATCCGGACACAGCTCACGCTGGCGGGGCCGAGTCGATCTCTGACTCTGAGCTCCTGCGCCTGGAAGGCATATCGTTGAAAGCGTCGCCATCTCGCGCTCCATCTGTCGTCGTTTCCCATCCTCCCACTCCTCTTCTTCAAGCTTCGTCCGCTACCAGCAGCAACAGCAACATCCACCTTGCCGGCAGCAGCAATCAGAACAATACTAGCAGCAACAGTCACACCAACGGTGGTCGTAAGCCGAGCAACTTCTTCAAGGTTGTCGCATCGAAACTGCAGCAGAAAGCTGCGTCTGTCCGCCATAAACAACCCACCATGTCTACCGTCGCCATCGACAGCAGGGGTCCCCTCTCCCCCAACGCCTCGCCTCGCAAGTTCAAGCTCCGTCCCGAGCATCTCCAGAACCTCGGTGGCCCTCACCCCGCAAGGCTTCCCCTGTCCCCTCCCAACAGTGCCACTATTCCCCAGGACCTGCCTTCCGCATCATCAGCCGGCGGCAACCCCATGTCCTTTGGCTGTGGTTACGTCGAAGACCCCTTCTTCGATGCTGGAGTGGCCGTCAACCACGTCCCCGTATTCCGTCGCAGCGATCCTACCACGCCACTGGACACTCCTGTCCTGGATGACAAGGGCGGCATGTTCTATCACCACCAGCAGATGAGCTCCGGTAACGTCGCCAACACCAGCAAGGCTTCCTGGCCAATGGCCACAACAACTCCCCAGACCGACTCTCATGTCGCTTGGTCCAATGCCTATGCCACTACGGATGGCATCGACGACCAGTGGTGGGGTGGAAACAACATGGACTTGACATCCAACTCACAATATCAAGCACAGAACGCTCGCAATGCCACCTTCAACCTCGCCATGCACACACAACACAGTGAACTGCCATACGAATACAACAACATCGCCGCCACCGGAAACGAAATGTCAGGACTCATGATCCACATGCCCCAACCCCGTACCACATCCTCGCCCATCGTCCACTACCAACCCCAACAGCCACTTCATCACCAGCAACACCCCCAACAGATGACGGAGCGCCGGCCCCGCATGCCCCGTGCCCCCTCGGCCGGCGCCCGGCACATGTGCCTATCAACGCCGATGCGCAAGACGCGTAACCCGAGCCGCACACGTCAAGCCAGCCGCGATTCCTCAACGTCGCCCACGCCTACGAATCGCTCCCGTCACAGCAGCGGCGGCTCGTTGTCCAGTATCGGGGGTGGTGGCGCCGCTCTCAGCGCCAGTGTCAAGAAGCGTCGGTCCTGGTCTCGTCGCGAAAGCATGCGCACTCCTTCCATCGGCAACTTGGGCGGTGCGTCTGAGGGAGTCGGCTTCGTCAACTTTACTCCCAGCGACAAGAACGTTCTCATGACCGGTGTGGCGCCCAGCGGAAGCTCCAAGACAAAGGCACGTCGGGAGAAGGAGGCGATGGAGAAGCGACGAAGAATGAGCGAAGCAGCTATCAAGGCCGTCAAGGCCGCCGGCGGCGATGTGGACAAACTGGTTGAGGAAGGATTCGTCTTCTGAGCAAAGCATTCTTCTTCCTTTCCAATGTACAGCAGGTATACGCTTAGGGAGCGCTTGAGAGTTTATTTTTGGGTCAGGGCATGCTTGGGCCCTAAGGGATATCAGGCGTTTTCAAGGGATCATCAATTGTGGGCGATTGATCCGCGAGGTTTTTCCTTCTCTGGATGGGTTTTGCTTCTTTCTTGCCTTTTTCCACTTTTGCTTTTCTTTCCATTTACACAACGGCATGGGGAGCGCGAGCTCCAACTGACGCCTTACCGGCTTATCCACGATAGCCGTTTTACCTTCTTACCATCACGAACAAGCACTTACTAGCTAATCTCCTTTTCCTTATGTTGGATCAACCCAAAATCACAGGCTGGAACCCAGGGTATGAGATATGGAGGGACAGGTTATCTTAGCAAAACAGCTGAAATATCAAAATAACACTATTCAAACAAACTCTGAAGTTTTCCTTGATCGTGATACCTTGTCTCCGACTTTACCATGGTTCAACTTTCTCATCACGAGTTCCTACATCACCCTTCCTGACAAATCGATTGCACGAGTCATCCTTCTTTGAAAGAACAACAACAACCTCCTCAACAATATCTCACCAGTCAGCAAATAGCAGTCATTCTACTACTACTCGGCGGTGCCTTGCGGTCGCTCCATGGGTGACGCCTCGCGCAGCCTCTCGCTAGATCCCAGTCCGCAGGGTCGGGGCAGCCTCTCGTGGTGAACTACGGTGCCGCTACGTGAGGCCGTCTCTCGACCAGCCGTTAGCCGATCTACGCTGGGCAGAGCGCCGTCCAGGTCAGACCGCCAGAGCAGGAGGGGGGTATCCTCCGTCCCTCTCTTCCTTCCCCTGGGCCGAACCTCGTTCGTCACGTTCGGTGTCTGTGCGATCCCGCATCATCCGTGCCATCCCCATGACAGGCGGCTGGGCGGGCGTTATGGAGAAAAAGCAGGTACCCCTCCACCCACACCCTTCGGGAGTCAACACAGACCAACTTCCGACGACGATGATGGGGAGGAGGAGGAGGAGGAGGAGGAGGGGCTCAGAAGTGCACCTGACCAGGGCATCGCGCAAGAGGTCTAGGCCCAGGGAGACTTGGATGGTGACTTCCTACAGACAACGAGAACTACCTCAGCTAGGAAAAGGGTGAGGGCAACGACAACCCAATGTGAGTGGAGCAAGGGGGTGTGGGCTGGCCTGTGTTAGTCCCTCCTCTCCGTTCCCTTTAAAGATTCAAATCGCCGCAAACAGATAGCTCTTTTGCCCTCTTTCTCGTCCTCTTATCCCATCATGACTTGGCTTTCGCATCCACCTCAGCCAGACGCTCCCCGGATTCTCCGCTAAGCCTTACCTCTCGCACTCCTCGGTCTCCTCTATCATCCACCCACACTGACACTCGGAGACGCCTCCTCTGCTATCCTGGCAGGCCGTCGGGATTTGAAGTTGGGATCTCGGTGAAATCCACCCCCTCCTCCAACGGACGATCAAGAGGGAACGGCGTCTCCATGCCGCCTCACTTCTCCTCGCCCAAGAAAAAATCAAGAGACAGCCACAAGCTGACATGACAGTGTGACGGTTTGCCTGCCCATGCGCCTCCGGACCCGACTCTTGGAGACTAGTGCAAGATCCCCGTTGCAGAATCTCGCAGCTCACCATGCATACTACTGTCTACAGCTGTCTGTCTGCGGCGCCAAACCCGAACTCGAAAGGTGCCAGGAGCATGACGGCAACAGGGCGCAGTCTCGCGTATCAATGTCTCAGTGCAAAGTCCACCCGCCTGGGCTTTGAGCCTCTCTATTCCGCTCCTCTCTCACAATCACGATCTCGCTTGCTCGATCACACATTCGCAGAAGTTGCTTGAATCGGGAAAGTCTCTTTCCGTCCAGATCCCCCACCGTCTACCCCTTCCGGAAACGTTATTGCATCTTTGCATTCCACGGCCGTACGCCGCAGCCGCGCTGCGTCTCGACCCTGCAGATTCCCCTGGACCCCTTTCGCAACGTCCGTTGCCCGACTGAAAGCAGGTACTCACTACATCGCAAGCGAAACAAAATCTCTCATCTTCGTACGATGTTATCGATAGTCAGCGTATCTGCATGGGTCTGGCCTTGCGTAGCCGCGACGCAGGACCACCAGCGCATCTGCCCAGGCGCAGCCGCCCAGCAATGGGCTCCATCTTCGACCGGAAGCAGCACCGGGACGAGCTCCGTTCCCTTGATACCTCTCCCAACCGCCACAACAAGCACAAGATCTCGACTTCTTTGCCATTACGAGCCTTGTCTCACTCGCTTCATCCAAGAGATCGAGAACCTTGCCTAGGAGGCGCGCATCTCTATCCGCGCAGTCCAGAGCATCACGACACTTGTCAAGAGAATGCGCCTCTGCCCAGACGACTGAGTAAGGGCGCGAGACATGGGGCTGGCAGAATTTGATATTCCGCATCAAAGGAGGCGCGCAACACAGAAGCCTCTGACCCTGTATGGCGGGCCACGTTCTGTTGATGATGTCTTGAAGCCTTGGTTCAATTCGGGCAAAGACCTGCGCATACGTGACATCTTGTCGCTTCGTAGGCAATATACGCCCATGATATCGTCATTCATGTCAAAAATGGCATTCTATGAGGTAAGGTAGGAAGAGACGAACATCATTCCCCGCTTCAAGACCCTCTATTTTTTCGGTAAGCTTCAAGATCCGAAACGATCACCGTTATTCGTGCTGTTCATACCGATGCTCTCGACTTCTCGCAGTTGGTCAAACATGATCAGCATTCAACAAACATCATGGTCTCTCAACCGTCCATCAGCCACTGTATCGTGTTCGAAGCAGATTTTCTACACACGGGAAGAGAAAAGGCGTCTTACCGACGGCCTTGATTTGGTCAAGCGGCATCTTTCTCTCGTTATTTGGCCAATAGTAATTCCTCCGGAGACATCTCTGTCGTTGTCTACCTGACTAGCTCATGGATTTCTCCGTAGCCAACTTCAAAAAATTCTATGGGGACCTTTCTGTCACGTCCAAATCCGGGCGAAAGCAGACTTTCTCGGTCGCCGTTTCTCGGTCAGTCCAGCTGAATGTCTTACCCCGGGCCCCATAGGACCGCTGCTCACTTACATCTTTTTGACTAGGTTCTGATATTCTGGGCAGGCAAAATCTGGGGCCAGCCGCCAGCTCGATACCTACTACTTTGGCCCATGGCAGCCTTGCTATGTTTGGCAGTTCTCCCGTGTCCGCCTCAGCCCCCGCCGTCATGACAGCTGCCGCCTCGCAGACCGACGACATGACGAAGAGGTTAGCCTATAGGTTACTCCGTGCACTATTCCCTTTCTTCACTTTCAGCCCGACTGTGGCGGCCGCCATCTCACACGAGCCACAGTTTATTCTTCTCTCCATCCTTCGGGCTAATCACTCAAGCCTCATGTTGCTCAAGCGAGTATGGCATCTCCAAGAGAATAGGCGCGGCGTAGCCGGAATCCCAGAAGACCGTTACCCTCCGACCAGATTGTCCGTGATATCCACACATCTCGGTCAGCCATCAAGAGTTCCCAGGGCTTTGGGGCGTACAACGCGCCTGCTATAGCTAGCTCGCGCGTCTATCCGCCTTGTTCTATCTCAGTCCCGTGGTCGAACGACATCGCATCTAACCAATGACGACGACGAGAAGTCCGAGGGCCCCCACGTCGCGCCTGGTGAACAGACTCCAGACCTCATGGGACGTTGATGAACAACCCAACAGACTGGTGATCGTACTAATCAAGCGGCCGCCAGGGGAACAGCCCTTCCAAATACCTGGAGCCACAGGAAAGCCGGCCAGATACCCCGAAGCCCTCGTGTTGAAGCCTTAACGCCTTCAGTGGAATCCTCGCAATTTCTTCAGCCACTTCACTGCACATCCAGAAGGGCCCGACTCTAGATCGAGTTGAAGCCCTGTTCAGGTGACAGGCGACCATCATCCTCGTCTTCAAGTCTAGGATGAAGCAGCTTGTAGAAGGACAACCAAATCTGGACCTGACGACGCCTCGAGGCCGTGACATCAAGCAGTAGACTGCGCCGCCGACCAACCTTGCCGTCACTCTTGGAACTACCGAGACGCGCCACACGTTGCCAGGCACAACTGTCACCCCAACTGCAGTCCAGCGGAAGCGAAAAGCCCATCCCCAGAAAGCGCCAACGCAGGTGTACCGCACCTGCATGTGCCGCTCTCCGGCTTCTGGCCCACCTGCCTTAGCCCTCACTGCCCTGCATGTGAAGCCTCACGACGACCTCCACAGGTCGAGGCCGTGGTAAACCACCGCGCCACAAGCCTGACCTTGGTCAGCCGGACCTGTTGTTTCCGAGAGTGTGCGGAGCTCGAGCAGCCGCAACATGTCACGATGTTGCTTCCCATAGTCGGCCGCTCTACCCTTCGCTTCCGACTGGAGATGCCATACGCCCTCGTCTCCAGTAAACAAGCTTGGAGGCTTTCGACTCCTCAACGCCCTTTGACGGGCAAAAAGGAGCTCTGTCCACCACCCTAGACCTACCTGGACATGGCTTCTTCCCATCTACGCACTCCTCCCAGGCAGACTACTCCCATCCTCGCTTGCCGTTTCCACATTGGAGATAGCTCGACTGAATCCCGTCCACCCTTTTTGTCCTCTTTCGCGGCTCACGATGGCCAAGAGGCGTGATACGGGCCCAAGAGAGCTGTTTCTTTCTCAACGTCGCGATGCCAAGATGCATCGAAGGGGTCGGTTGGTCGGCTCATCTTGGCCTTGTGCTACCGACCCTATCGACGGTCAAACCTGGACATCGTCACCTCGAAATCCTTCCGACGTTACACAAACTTTGCGAAAACCGGTCTTCCGCTCCATCCCAACGTCCCATCCATCATCCGTTGGATTGCGCGTTTGTGTTCCCATGATCCCACTCTCGTCTGCCCTCTTCCAGCTCGTCAAGGTCCCGCCTGGCGGGCTGACCGATCGACGACAGCTGCCTCGCCCATCACGAATCGATGACCGTTATAGAGACAAAGGAAAGGCAGTCGTCTCTTGGTCTCCGGATTTGTGCTAGTCTGGGACGGAGAGGCCTGTCTCACTGCACTCACAATGAATGATAGGCAACCTCCGTGACTTTGCCCCACCTTTTGCTTTGCCTTTTCCTCTTCTTGAGCCTGCAATCCTCCCATCCCCTCTACAGCGTCCCCCGTCCTGAATCTTGTTCCTCATACTTGTTGCTTTCCTCCGTGTCGGCCTCTCTATTTCTCCACCACACCTAATCCACACCACCTTCACCGAGCCCACTCTCACCTCCCTCACCTTCCCACGCTTTCCCCCTCCGAGCCCGGGGGATGGTTGACTGGATCTTCCTCCTTCTCCTCCGGCCTCCCCCGGTACGGACGTATCGTTCAGGTCCCGCCCGTCCATTTATCCTGCTCCGTCTACAAGAGGGTCCAGAATGGCCGTCGGTCAAACCTTACTTGCCGCGGGAAACATTTCCCCTTCCCATTCGATACTTTATCAAATCAAGAAAGCCCCGGCTCGTCTTCCGGACCAGAAGGCTCTCTCCTGTGTTGTCTCCCCTCCACCCCTCACACCCACCCATCTCGTTCTTTGACGGGTTAGACAAGAACAGGTGAGCATCCAACTAACGTCCGAAACTTTGCGTGTCTAGCTGTCCATCTCGCGGCAGATCAGCCGGCCGAACCACCCACCGCAACGGCCGAATCTCCCCCCCCCCCTTTGCCCGTTTGGCCAACTTTAAATCGGGAGAACAAGAGAAAAAGAGAGCACTTTGATCGCCGGAGTTCTGTCCGTCTCTTGATCTACCGTGACACAACAGCCGAGGGGGAGAGGACAAGACACTCAAACAAAGATGTCGACGGTGGTCACTTGAGGGTTTCTCGCCGTCGGCCAACCGTGGTTCTTCCCCTCCCACCCCCTAGATATCAAGGCCTGCTCGTCCGTAAGTAAAGTTTTCGTCAAGAAGAATACGCCCCAAATCGGCCGAGACATTGCCTGTCTCCGAGAACATCGTGTAACAAAGGGATTCATTAGCTATTTTGTGAGGGGTTTTTTGTCTGTTTTTCCTTATCATGGGGTTCATCATATCCCTGAGAGAAGCAAAACCTTTCAAGCCGAATGTGACTTCGGCACGGAAGAAGTTGCTTTCCTCTTGCCCTTGGAGCTGGCCTTTTTTGTGAACCCCTATCCCAATTCCTAGCCTGCCCAATTCCACTGCTGCTGTCCTCGCTGACGAGGTACCCTTTTCCCCGCCAGCCGCAACTTATTTACAAAGTCAAGAAAACCCAGTACGGCGCAGCAATCCTCCTGATTAGCGTGCCCGACGACCCCGTAAAAACAATAATCAACGCCGTGATCTCGGGACGCCGTCTTCAATGCCAGACACAAGTGTGTGGAACATAGAGATGAGAGAAGAAGAAAAAAGGAAGATACCATTCCGTCTATCCTGTGATGCATTGCGTCATAACCCGAGGTGAGAGCTCAAGTCTCCTTCCCACACCTGGCACGTCATTACTGAGCTGGTTGGGTCTTGGGTTTCTGTCAAATCCCCTCGTGTTTTCGTGTATCCGAGAAAATGTGCCCAAAATGCTTGGGTGGACCAGAATGCCAACACACATACAAAAGTACCGGCAAGATTGCCTGGCGCATTGTCCCCAAGACTGTGGTATCTCCCATCAAAGCGGGCAAACATCATGTGAAGTCATATCTAGTGCTCATATCCGGCACCACGCTGCCAAGGGCTGTGTGCTCGTTAGCTGCTGTAATGGCAAGTGGCTCTAGTTCCTTTGATAACTTACCTGGCGTTGTTTTGGGAACGGTACTGCGCAGGACTGGCATTGTTCTGGTTGCGGTACTGGTTGTGATTGTTGGCACCGAGTGTTGATGCAGAGCCGTTGTACGGGCTTGGGGTCCGAGTTGGCCCCTGTCCATAGGGATTGCGGTTGTCTGCCGGGAAGAGGGGCATCGAAGGGTCCACTGGTGAGTGCGGCGCCTGGCCGTGTTGTTGACCTCCAGGACGCTGAAGAGAGTGCTGAGAGGGCGCAGCTGACTGGGCAGTAGATGGCGGCAGAGCAACACCAGTGGGATCCGCCCGGCGACGCATAGACTCAGAAGAGATGGAATCATTGTCGTCATCGAGGTCGAGTCCCTTGTTGTAATGGGCCTTGTCACCTCGGGCAGTCGCAGCCAGAGCGTCCAACTCAGTAGTAGTGTTGAGCTGCGTCTGGGACTTCATGAAGGATGCTCGGTCATCGGCCATGAACTGGTAGCGAGCATCAGGGTTCTTGCGGAAGTAGATCAATGTGCTGCTGACAATAACAAGCAGCAGAAGGATCAGAGCGAAGGCCGCGTTGGCGATGAACAGAACCACACCAACGATACCGTTTACCAGAGCCGGGGCACCAAAAACGTCTGAGAAGATGAGCAAGAAAACGGCGTTGAGGAAGTTCATGACGCAAATGGCAATGTTGAACGAGTTGGTGCTCTTATCCATCCAAGGGCGCAAAACACTGGCAGCGATGAGCGCAGCAGCCTCAATGATGACGAAGGCAATGGCCTGAATGGTTCCGTTACGCTGGGCGAAGGCGACGAACATTCCCTTAACAACAGTGTACCCGAGCGTAGGGACGATGAAGTAGTATGCCGAAGCGCGGAACTGAACGTAGAGGAAACCCCACTTGTTGAGGGCCTGCGGGTCAGAGAAGAGGATGTAGGCCGGGTTGCGATGCATAGCCACGGAGCGACGCGCGATTCTGATGACCTTGAAGGAAGCCCATCCGAGGGTCAGGGCCATGCCGAAGAGGAAGAAGACAGCGAGAACAACCTCAGCCGCGGAGTCGGCCTGGGTGAACTCCCAGAGGCAGAGAATCGTCATTTGGGGGAAACCAATCAACGTCATACGGAAGAGGATTCCCTTCAGGACAGTGAACCAGCCGTTGCGGAACTCGAGGAACTTCTCGCTCTTCATCCACTTCTGTCGGACAGCCAACTCACAGAATCCCTTGAAGGCGGCGACGCCAAGAACGGTGAAGATGACGAAAACGCAGAAGAAAGACAAACCAGTCATGAAGAGGTTAGTCGATTCAATCTTGGCGCGGAAGGCAACTCTCTGGATACCGAAGACGATGTAGCTGCCGGAAGAAAGCTGAATGTTGGCTCTCTTGGCGATGATGGAGGGAACGGAAGAAATGCCACGCTTGGCCATTCTGGCGGCAGAGAGGGCCCAATCCATGGAACGCTTCTCAACCTGGACGGAAGTGGTCGTCAATGAGTTGAGGAGAGTGGAAGGAGTTCCACCGGTTGCCCTCTGGTACCATGTGAATATATCCTGCATGAACTGGACGCGGATGATACCCATAGACCAAACGAAGTCCTGAGTCCATGACTGGACAATAGGCGGCAGGTGAACACCGGTGAGACCAACAATAGCCTGAGACTGGAAGTAGCCGAAAAGCGATAGCGTGTTGGCAGCAACGTGGGCAGCGGTGTTGGTGTGACCGAGACCAGAAATAACGGCGGAAGAGATCAATCCCAAGCCGGCGATGATGGCGGTAGCCCACTTGACACCAATCAAGTCGACAGTCTTTCCGTTGGAAATATCAGCCTCAACGCAAGCTACACTAGTGGAGGTGTCGGTCAAGTTGACGAAGACACGGACAGTAGCGTCGAGATCGGGAATGTTGTAGGCAATGCCGGGAATCTG